>NC_079147.1:310465515-310765515 GCF_945859685.1 Eupeodes corollae | reverse complement strand
TTTATTTCGATTAAAAGATATGTTCATTGGTGAAAAATGCTCAAAAGTAATACCTTCATATTCAACAAGGCAAAACCATAAAAGTTTTATACTTTTTCATCGGGTATAATACAAAACATAACTGAGGCAAATTTAATTCTTCTAAATAATCTTTACCAAAAACTGTACGTACACATTTTACTTGAAATATTATTTTTGCAGAATCTCACCATTTTTAGTTTCAGAATTGCAATAAAAGAGTCATTTTTAAAACTAAAACGTGTATATAAATTTAAAAAAAAGAATCTACAATTTGCTGAAAATATATTTCTCACAGCTATTCCTATAGTTAATGTAGTCTCTGTTGTATTCAACAGACGATTTTGTTTAAAAAAAGCTTTCTATATGGAGTTTTTGCATTTTATAGGCTATTCCTTTACACTTCACACTATATTCCATTTATCACGCAATCAAGCTGATTTTCTTAAAAATTCAATTTTTGTTTAACGAATTTGTTTACACTTAGTTATTTTATTCCTCTTATAGAATGATTGGCTGTTAAAATAAAAATCCTTTCTGTATTATTGAATTTGTTTTCGAATTTGTTTAGATTTGCTTGGTTCTGAATTGTTTACAAGAAAAAAAATATCTAATCTCAAATCTTATTTTGTATCTTTTGTTAATTTTTTACTCGGTGTATATAAAAAGAATAACTTGAAACGGTTCCTAAGCAACAAAAAATACAGTGAACAAATAAGGGTCTTATGTTTATAATTTAAAACAAAAATCTTTTATATCACACGAGCAATAAATCTTTTCAGTCCATGCAACGTCTATCAACTGAACAAAACGGCTCCACGACAGACCAACCCCGTGAACACAATCCCAACGTCGTACCTGATCATAGAGGCAACTTACATATTACTGTTAAGAAAACTAAACCAATTTTAGGTATTGCGATCGAAGGTGGTGCTAATACAAAACATCCATTACCAAGAATAATAAATATTCACGTAAGACTTCCCTAAAGCCAACCTATTTAAATGAAAAGGGAGTTTCTTCAAAAATACTGGTTATTTCTTTGCAGGAACATGGTGCTGCTTTTGATGCGGGAGGCTTAGAAGTGGGACAACTTATACTCGAAGTCGATGGAAACAAAGTTGAAGGCCTGCATCATCAAGTGAGTAGTTTTTTAAGCAAGGGTCAAAACTAAACTAAAACATTTCCGGGTATTCAGGAAGTGGCCCGTCTTATAGCTGAATGCTTTGCAAACCGGGAAAAGGCTGATATTACATTTTTAGTTGTGGAAGCGAAAAAATCAAACCTAGAGCCTAAGCCAACAGCCCTTATATTTCTAGAAGCTTAACATTTGCTTGCTTTGCCAGCCAGTGATCCAGCGATAACGCGCGAGCAGTATCAAGAATGCAAACATGGAATCGACTTAACGAAAGCTGCTGAACCTAGTTAATTAATTTACCAATATAAAACATTCCAAAATAAAATTGTGTATATAATTATATTCTTTTGTTTAATTCGAACCTATAGTTAATTTCGTTGGTACGAGTATAAGTTATGTTTAAACATTTCAATTAATATTCAAATTAAATTTTCTAACAGTCTCGGAATTGAACCCACATTGTCAAAAACAAATAAATCAATCATTCACTCAAATGCACTTCGTACAATTCCTTATTGTTATTACAATAGACGATTTTTTAACTTAAAACGACCTATTGAAATACTCTTATATCCTTAACAGCTTTTCTTTATCACCCTTTCTCTCACAACAAGCTCTGAGGAATGGTTAGGAGTTACAAATAACTACACTTTGGTTTCTTAGGCCTGTACAAAATTGCACATTATTTTATGATATTGAGTATGTCAAAAGGCTGGAATTTTCTTTTCTTGCACTTGTAAACAACTTAAATTTCTCAACAATTTAATTAGTTTTTTTGAATAGAAAGAAGAAATAAAGTGATTTTTCTAGAATTTTGGCAAATTTAAAATTTTTCTTTCAATAATAATCTCCAGTGTAACTTTTCAGTTTCTCACTTTCGTGGAAACTATGGCCTTGGTCTCTATTGAAAGTAATTACGCACCAGACAAAACAAAAATATCAAAACATGCATATTTGCTTTAAATCATAAATATAGGAAAATTAAAAAGAACCCTTCATATCATTTGGGACCAATTAATTATCATATATAGTGCAGGGCGTATTTTGTAGAAATTTCATTATGTGTTCAACTAAATTCTGAATGCAAATTTTCTCCTAACTGCAAAAGTATCAAACAAATAGGGCTCATAAATAAACTACCTATAATATTTATACAACCCATTATCCACAAAATTTATTTGTTTTATGACTGATCAAATCATTAACCGATCGCTTTGCAGAAAAATAATAGTTAAATAGAAATATGCAAAAACGCTTGATTACTGATATAAATGTAGGTGTTTTAAACAAGCAAAAAGATCAAGGCCAAAAAAGGGGCTATTCCGATATCCGATAAGACTTAAATTGTTTAAGAGTTAATTTTATTATGTTTCATTATTAACTTAACTTTTTCAAAATAAATTTGTTAATTTGTTGTTTCCTATACTCGGATTAAGTCGACAAGACTAAAATAAACAATTCAAAAAACGTGGTTATAAAAAATACAAAAAAAATATGATTAATGAACATTCATAACGCCAATACTTTTAAATTATTGATAACTAACGCAATACACATTATAATATTACTATGTATATTTAAACAATGGAAATACTTTATACCTTTAATATGTAAACCATGTTTTTAAAGCGATATTAGAAAACCATATATGTTATGTATATGAGTGAAAACAGAAAATAAATAATGTAGAAATTATTATTTAATACGGACGAAGGCAGTTGTACAAATTTGAAAGAGGACTTGCACGGTTATTTATTTATTTTTTAATTTCTTTGTTAAATATTATCCACTAGATAAAAAAAAATCAAATAAAAACCCACCTATTTTTGAGACTTATTTCAAATTTAGATTGAATTTAGTAAGGAAAACGATAAAATTTAAAAATAAAGTAAAATATAAATAAATAATGCATACAAATACCTGCTATGTAGAATTCCTTTTGAATCGACCCCCAACTAAATTGCAAAAAAGAACTTTTAAAAAAAGGTAAATTAATGATAGCTAGGCTGGTTTACAGCTGACAGGGCATAATATTAACCATGCAACAATTTTTATTTCTATATAATTAAAAAGTTAAATTACAAAAAAAACACGCTAATTTTATAATTTTTATTTTGATTATAATTTAGAGAATACAGAAAGAAGCAAGTGTAAACAAATGCAAAACAAAACTGGCAAACATACAGATATGCATATTTTAGATCACACATAAAGTTAATTACATTATAAAAATAATCAGAAGTACATAAGTGGAATTCTATTCTCTACACAGCCATTCAAAAATGATCTAATAATTTTGAATATTTATAATTTTATGATTACCAAAGTGTTATGGCTTAAAGTTATGATAACATTTTATATATAAAAGCTTTAAAAAATTGCTTTTTATTTTTGCTTGTTAATCGTTCACATAAATCATCTCTAAAAGAAAACACAATAATAGGTTGGCTTTTTGTATCATATACGCAATGCTTTAATTTAAAACAAATTACTAAACATATAACTTTGAAGAAATTCTATAAAAATTACAATTTATTAATATATATAATTGCAAACATTTTCTTTATTTGTTTTATATAATTCAATATAAATACAATGCATTATTCACATTTCTTAAAAAAAAAAAAAAAACAAAAAAGTAGATACCTACAGTTAAAACAAAATATGAATAAAGTTAATACATAGTAACATTTGCACTGCTTCTGATCTCGAATATATAACTGACATTGTTGTTAAATTCTGGAAATAAAATTATATTGAAAATAATTTCAGCCCAAATACAATGTAAGTACTGTAGATATGTGTATAAAATTAATGAAAAACAAAATACTTAGTGATGAGAAAACAAACCAAAAATAAATTTAAATTAAAAAAAAACATAGCAAACATTTTGTAATACTGAGCTAATTATATATATATATATATATATATAATATATATGTAAAAAAAAAAACAACCAACTATTATAATAAATTATTATTATTATTGCAAGTTCTTGCAAATATACAGGTAATAAATTTCCACGTTATTAAAACAAAAACAAAAATGAAGAAGTGATTTTTAACATAAATAAATACAAAAATGCTTAAAAGATGAAAAGCAAGTAATTTTCTTGAATGCACTCGAAATCTAGTGATTTATTTAATATATACTTTATAATTTTCAAGTTCACAATTTGCCATAATTAAGTCAAATACGTCAAATAAAAGTTAACATACATTCAACCTCTGATAAGAATAATATTTTAAATTGTTATTTGTATTTAAAAATAAAAAAAAACGAAAATTATTGATTAACTAAGTAATTTTTAAAAGGAAAAGTGTTATGTATATTCATTATACAACCAGTAAATTTTTTTATTATCATTATTATTTTTGTATTCATCCAGTTATGTTGATATCATGTCATTATTTCTAAAGACATTATAACTTGTTATATATAAAATGATATTGTGTAATAAATTGTTTTTAAAAAAAGTATTTATTTTGTGTATGTTTTAATTAAGAAAAAAACATTAAACCGTATTATTTATTATACTTTCGTTTGACAGCAAAGAACTCATGTTTACCTATCTAGTTTTATACTTGATTTAAAAGGTTCGAAATGCTTGATATCTTGAAGCATAATGTAGGTTAGGTTAGGTTGGAGTGGCTGTCTAGATATCATTGACACACGTAGACCTCAAGGGTCCATTGTGATACCACTAATGAGGTTACTCATGGGAGAGTAATGAATTTAAACAAACCATTTTGTACTTTTAATAAAGTTAGAGAGACGTTTTGTGTCAATATTTGCCAGTTCACTGGTATTATCGAAGAAGGGATTACCGAGAAAGTAATTCCTTCTAATGGAGAGTGCTGGACATGTACATAGAAGGTGTTGGACTGTTTCCTCTTCCTCCTCGTCCATGCACCTTCTACAGAAGTCATTTGTGTAGACCCCTAGCCTCAGAGCATGTCTACCTATGAGGCAGTGTCCGTTATTACTCCAATTGTAGAGCTTATACTTTGTCTGCTTAGTGATATCAAGCCTTTTGACCGTTTTAAGTCAATACTTGGCCATATTTGCTTGGTTGCCAGGCAGGTGGTACTTTGTGACCATCTAGTATTTGTTGTTTCTAAAGCATATTGCTTGAGAAGATATTTGCATGTAGCAAGTGGTGTTCCTATGTTATGTTTTTGTCTAACATAAGGCAGAAGTGTTCCGTTTTTGGCGAGCTCATCGGCTTTGCAATTTCCCGGAATGCCTCTGTGGCCCGGCACCCAAATGAGGTGAATGTTAAACTGTTCCGTCATCTCCTTCAGAGATGATTGACAATCGTGGACTGTTCGAGAGTTTGTGGAGACAGACGCGAGAGATTTAAGAGCGGCTTGGCTGTCCGAGAAGATTCGTATATCCTTACAAGATATAACGTTTTTTTTGTGCCAGGATAGTGCTTCTTTGATCGCCATTACTTCTGCCTGGAATACACTACATTGATTGGGAAGTCTATAGGATAGACTGAGATTCAGTTGTTCTGAAAAGATACCACTTCCAACTCCGTGATCGGTCTTTGAACCGTCAGTATAGAAGTGTACCGCATGGTTTCCAGGGGTCCCTCTTCTTCCCAGGAGGATCTTGAAGGGATGGACACATGGAATCTTTTACCAAATACCATTTTTGGGGTGGTATAGTCTAAGCGATCTGGGATAGATCTGAAATTGTCTAGAATGGTTGTATGTCCAGTATTGTTACTGGTCCATTGAGAGGTGGCTCTAAGCCTTACACATGAGTTGGCAGCCACCTTTTTAGAGAAGATGTCAAGTGGTGTTAGGTTTAAAAGCACTTCCAGTGCTGCAGTTGGTGTTGTGCGAAGTGCTCCTGTGATGCACATACCTGCTGACCGCTGGCCTTTAATGAGTTTATTAAGATTTACCATCTTATCCAGTGCGGTCCAATGTCCACCATACGACGGCTCCATAAATGAGTATCGGCCTGATTACCGAAGTGTATAGCCAGTGGGCTATTTTTGGGGAGAAGCCCCATTTTGATCCTATGGCCTTTTTACAAGTAAAAAGCGCTACAGTAGCCTTTTTGACTCTTTCATCAATATTTGCCTTCCAATTTAGTTTTTTGTCTAAAATGAGGCCCAAATATTTAGCTTGGTCGGAAAAGCTTAATGGTATTCCTTTAATCTTGGGTGGGCTAATCTGAGGAATTTTATGTCTTCTCGAGAAGAGTATTAATTCTGTTTTGTGTGGGTTGACGTCCAATCCACATTGATTAGCCCATTTAGTTAGCCTGTTTAGGGCATTTTGTAGGAGTTCCGAGAGAACTTGGGGGTGCTTCCCAGATACGGATATCGCAACGTCATCAGCGTAGGCAATCACCTTGAAACCTTCTGTTTCCAATGTTGTAAGTAAGTCGTTTACTACCATGTTCCATAAAAGAGGCGAAAGGACTCCACCTTGGGGAGTGCCTCGATTCACCGATCTGGTGGTAGTAAAACTTCTCATGTTAGAAATTATTGTCCTGCTTTTGAGCATGAGACTTATAAGATCTATGAGTGACTTCTCTAATTTCAGCTTATCCATTGCTGTTGTGATCGCCTGGTAACTGACGTTGTTGAAAGCTCCTTCAATATCTAGGAACGCTACCAGGTTATATTCTTTGTATTCGAGGGAATGTTCAATAGTACGTACCAGTGAGTGAAGTGCTGATTCTACTGATTTTCCCTTAGAGTAAGCATGTTGAGCTGTGGAAATGAGACATGGTTTTAAATTATGTCTGATATAAATTTCAATCAATCTTTCCAAGGTTTTAAGAAGGAAGGATGATAGGCTGATTGGTCGTAGATCTTTAGGGTTAACGTGTGAGGGTTTCCCTGCTTTGGGAATGAAGACTACTTTTGTCATTCTCCAGGCTTTGGGAATATATCTCAACCTTACACAGCTTGTCAGAATGATTTCCAATGGTGGAATAATCATGTCTGAGCATTTTTGTAGTTCGGCCGGAATGATTCCATCTGGTCCTGGAGATTTATATGGATCAAAGCTGTCTATGGCCCATTGCAGTTTTTCCCGCGTTATTAGATCAACTAAATCGCTTGTAGAAGCTTGAGACTCTGATGTTAAGTCGTTGAGTATGTTAGAACTACCTGGAAAGTGGGTGTCTAATAACAGATTAAGAGATTCTTCATCTATGATAGTCCACGTGCTTTTTCTGTCTTTAAAGCACTAGGTATTGTTGGACTTTTTGAGAGAATTTTCCTGAGTCTTGAGGCTTCTGAAGTATTTTCTATTTTACCACAAAAATTTCTCCAAGAAGACCTCTTTCTCTTTCTTAATTCTTTTTTATATTGCTTTAGAGCTTGTTTGTATAAGTCCCAGTCAGAAGGAGATCTAGTGTACTTAGATCTGTTGAAGAGTTTACGACAGCTCTTTCTGAATGGTTCTAATTCTTTATGCCACCAATGAGGTTTCTTTTTACCCTTTAAAATGGTTACAGGGCATGAAGATCTCATTGATTCATTTAAGGCTTCGGTGAGATGATCTACAGAAAGGTCTAGTTCATCTTTACTGGAGGAGCTTTTAAGAAGGTTGTGATTAAGCAGTTGTGCTAGTACCTCCTAATAACGCTCCCAGTTGGTATTCCGGTGATTTCGAAATCCCGTAGATGTATTTGCTACATCTTTGAGCTCAAACTGAATGTATTTGTGGTCAGAGAAGGAATTCTCTTTTGAGACATGCCAGTTTGAAATCATATTGTGGATCGAGTCAGAGGTAAGTGTAATATCAAGTACCTCTTTCCTATTTTTGGTTACAAAAGTGGGTTCATTACCAATATTACTTATGAGTAGGTTAGTGCTTAGTAAATAATCAAATAAGTACTCACCTCTCTCATTTATATCAGAGCTACCCCATACCGTGTGATGGGCGTTAGCGTCTGAACCAATTAGGAGACCAACTTTTTTCGATTGCGCGTCCGCAATTGACTTCCTCAAGGTGTTTCCTGGAATTGGGCTGTCGTGGCCAAGGTAGGAGGATATGAGCCAGTAGGTGGCTTTATCTGTTGTTAGGACAGCGGTGGTGGTGTCCTTGTCGCTGTAATTGTTGAGTAAAAATATGTTTAAGTCATTTTTTACTAACATGCATGACCTTGGTTCACCTTTCTCCGATGCATACAATATTTTATAGCCAGGAGTCCTGAGACCTCTGATGATGGAGTTTGAGACCCACGGCTCCTGTATTAAGACGATGTCTTCCTTGTTCATATGCAGTCGGAGTATCAGGTTGTTCGTGGCCATGATGGCGTGATGGAGATTAATCTGTACTAATCGCAGCATTGCTACTATTAGTCAAATCAACCTCCACCACTGTTTTGTCGGCGTTTTCCTCGTCTGAGGAGGACCTAAGCAGGTCTTCCTCACTCTGGGTGATGCCTAAGGTGGCGTCTTCAGTCTCCATGTCGGAGTTACTGTCGACTTTAGTTTTAGCCTCCACGTCGGATGGCTTATTTGGGGCAGTGGATGTCGATGGTTCCACTTTTGGTGTTGCATCGACCTCCATTTTCGTTGCCAATGAATCGCTTCCCTCCGCTGAAGAGGCTTCTGTGGGGGGCGTGTTTAGCGTATCTTCATCTTTTTTGTATATACGCATCATGATTTCATCGAAACCATACCTAATCACACCTTTGGTCGCGGCCAGTGGAGCCAGTGATTCCCTATTGATCAGCACGAGAGCCGAACTATAGTGACCCACTGTCTCCTTCTCAACCTTTGGTACTTTCCAGTCGTGAGTAGGCAGGTCCGGATTACTTGTTTTGATCAGTTTCATGATCATGTCTGGACAGTTGTGAAGAGCCGGGACCATTATACGTGCTCTTGGCCGGCAAGGAATATTCTCCCTTGCAACAACCTCGAGCTTGGCACCCGGCCAGACTTCTGGCAAGCCATTGACAGCAGCCCTGTATAGATCGAAAGATCTCTGATCACCACAGGCGATGAGTTTGATACGATTTTGGTACCATCCTGCATCGGCTGTGTCTGGGAGAGGCCCCGGATTTTCCTCGATAACAGATAAAAATCTGAAACCGAGGTGAGCCTTGACCTCTGCCCAATGATCATGAGAGATGTTACCATCCACATGACTCCTGTCAATGACCGCGGCAATGATCTTACCTTTGAGCGCGTCGCTGAAGGAGAGATCTTTGTTGACGGCTGATGTGCTGTTGGAAAGCACCTTCTGCCTTTTTGGTTCGGGCTTGTCACCCTCGAAAGACCTATCTCGCTTTGACGTTGAGTCGCGGCAGGTCGGTTTAGCTTTTTTGCTAAGAAAGCCACTAGCCCACTCGAGTTTACGCGTTTGCTCTGGGGTTCTTTCCGCCGCCGGTATGACACCGACTGCGGCTAGAATCCTTTCGGCATTGCGTTGGTCTCGATTGGCCTGTGACTTCTTGGACTTCTTTTTGGCCGGCCCAGAACTATGTCCGTGTGTCACAGATGTGGGTCCACCTCCAGATTTAATCGCTACCGATGCCAATCCGGGTGTGCCCTCACCCTTTGAGTCAATTCCACATGTCGCAGATTTTGTCTCTCCGGATGAGGTGTCCCTTTTTGGGGTCGCTTGCGACGTCCTAGCAGGAGCGGGGAAGAGGTGGGGTGTGGAATTTCCGCCATTGGGACTGCCGAGCGTCACAGCTGTTCCACTGACGGGTAATTCCTTCAAGTATATGTTGCGGCTAGTAGAGGGAGAAGGACTCTCGCCACTAGTAGCAACCACAGGGTTGACAACACGTTCACACACCTGATTTGGCTCGACAGCCTTTTCAGGTGATGTGACCGCATTGGCAGCCTTGGTGCGATTTTTTTGTTTTATAATAGTTTTATTTGTTTGTTTATTTTTAAATTTTTTCATTGTATTCCCACGAGTAAAGCGGAAAGACGGTCAGCCCCGGCAGAGCCGCTTGCCGGGGTAAGGCAGAAATATGACGGACCTTGCCACAGCATCCGAAAGAGCTCGTTAACGGCTGGTTTATCCCCCAGCCTTTCATTCTTCGGCACGGTTTTCGTACTAGTACGCTCACACCACCACTGAAATTAGGAACCTCTAAACTATGATTAAATTGGGTTTCCGAACGTTGCACTATTGAGGAGTTACAACAATTCAGCGATCCAACTCAACCTTAGCTAATCACCATCCTGCCAAAAACGCACAGGGCTACTGTGGTGATCATTGCCCGCCTGGCACCCACTTGGAGGGTTTGAATGAGGATTTTGCCGGGCAGAATGTATATAAGCTCGTTTATTGGTGCCACAAATGGGCAATGTCTAAAAGGAAGGCACATTCGCCGATGTTTTACAGGAGTATCTGCCTGATTTCAGGTGAAATAATTGGGATTTACCTAGAGCAATTCTATCATAATTCATGTGGAATCAGTATGGACCGGAACTTGGCCTGAGTGAGTCTAATTTTACACCTTACATCCACTTCAACCCAACTTAATATAAATAAAGCACTTTTCACATGAGTACGACCAACGACCAACGAATGAACGAATATTCGTCGATATTGACATTTCTTTCACACGAGAGTTTTTAATTTGTCGCGAATGGAGGTTGACTTTGACAATTGTTTTTTTGTGTGTTTATCATTATTGTGTTTTGTTTTGAAAACAAACGATTGCGAAAATGCGGTCAAAGCAATATTTGTTTAAAAAAAGTGTCCTAAACAAAACAAGAAAAAAATTTCATGTGCATCCATTTAATGCAAAACAAAAACGATTTTTTTAGGTTAAATACGCGCGATGATTTTATTCGTTGCTACTGCGAGTGTGGATAGCGTGGAACGCGAATAAAGTTTGACAATTCGTATTAACTACAATTTTTTCCGCGACGAATAAATTTGTTAGTTAGTTTCTTTATTACGTAAAAAAATGTTTTCAAAAAAGTCTAGGACCGCTCATTTTACAATTCAGAGATTTGATAATTATATCTTACAACTGAAACATTATCTAGGGAGAAAAAAAAATATAATAAATAGTTAAGAAGAAAATCGAAGGAAAATACGAAAAAAACCTTCATTCAAAATATTAAAAAAAAAAAATATTACAATAAGCAAAATAAAATTAAATTAAAATAAATTAACACATAAATAAATTAACAATAAATAATTTAACAAATAAGCAAATTAACAATAAATTATCAAACAAACAAAAATAAATTAACACCTAAATAAATAAGCAATAAATTAATTCAAAAATAAATTAATCAAGAAATAAATAAATAAACATACAAATAATAAAACAAATAAATAAATTAACAAAACAGATAAAAAACCATTAACATAAACCAAAAAGGAAAAAAACGCAATAGTTTTACTTAAAATATATCACAGATTATTCAAGAAGTTGGTTGATGAGAAAATTCTCAGAACTTTCACAGCTGATATTAAAATTATTTGTAAGCTTACGAATTCTATCAGAAATCAGTTCAACATTCGCTTTTCTATAGAAACTTAAGGTCGAGTAATGCCAAGGAAGGTTTAGCATCATTTTTAAAACCTTGTTTTGTGATACCTGTAACTTCTTTAAATGGCATCTGGCAGCGTTACCCCATACTGGACACCCATATAACAGTATTGCTTGGAATATAACCTTGTGAATGATAATCTTATTTTCATTTGTGAGGAGGGATTGTCGGTTAATAAAAGGGTAAAGCATCTTAATAGCAATACTCATTTTTTTAAGAGTATTTTGAATATGTTGTTTAGTTTTGAATCGAGATGAACACCTAGGTACTTAACAGACTGCTCCCATTTAATTGTGGTACCACTTACATCTAGCTGATTGCTGGGAAGATAGCAAGGTTTTCTTTTTCGTGTAAAAAATAAATTTGTTTTATTAAATTTATTAATATATGATATTGAAAAGTAAAAGTATGCAATTATGCATCATAAATCAAATAGAAACTATATTGCTATCGTTTTGTTAAGAATATTTGTGGAAATATGTCTTCAAACGTATATAAACTCACATTTTGTAATTCATTCGCTTTAAAACGATTATAAAAATTATATCTGAATAAAAAAGTTGTATTTGGATTTCAAATTAAAAAGAATTTAAGTTCCCGAATTTTTAATAAATATTTCATTAAACAAAATTAATTAACTAAGGCAAGCTTTTGGAGCTCGAAAATTAATTTTGCGGTTTCAAAAGTAAACGTAAATAAAACACATTAAATAATTGTTTTCATGATATTTCTTTTTTTCTAAAAAGTTTGAATGTGAGCATTATGTGTGAATCACTACATCATTTATACGACCGCCACGCGAATTGTTGCGAGCATCGATTCTTTTGACGTGTTTTCGACCGCTTTTTGACACATATTGGGCTGGTTTTTTAGCCATAATTTGACGAATGTTGGTTTTTGAAGTGCTCAAGAGTTTAGGGAATATCTGCATAAATACAGTCTTTTGGTGCATGTAGCGTCGGGACGTCTTGTTGAATCCACATATTCTCCAAGTCGTATTCTTCAATGGCAGGAAAAACAAGGTCGGAATTGGCGGCGACAATCGTTCCATCGTCGTTTTCGAAGAATAAATGTCCAATCACATCTCTGGACCAAAGAGCGCACCAAACAGTGAATTTTTGTGGATGTAATAGCCTCTCTTCAATTATACTTGAAGATTCTTAGAACCCCAAATACGGCAGTTTTGTTTATTTAAATACCTAAGGAGTGGGGTTCAAAAAATCGCGGTCCACCGCCCTGTTGTTCCAATATCAATCGGCGTATTAATGTACGACGTTTTGAATGCTCTGCTGGATCAGTTGTTGTGTGAGCTGGACTTTATTTGAATGATCCAAAGGCAAAATACGCCTTAATGTACCGTAAGAAAGTTCTAATTCCTGAGAACGACGAGGAATCGACACATTCCTCGGTAACACTTTCACTTACAGCAACTATATTTTCAGTGGTACGAGCGACACGATGACGCACAGGCCTTACAATATCTGTAACCAATCCAGTCTCTTCAAATTTCTTCACAATTTTGCCAATTACTTGCGTCGCTGGCAGAATCACCATTTTTGTAGTATGTTTTAACAATTTTTAAGCGTTGTGTGATAGTTTTCGTTAACGTCAGACTCTCAACTGAAAAAAAATTGGTTTAACAACTTAGACAGATGTCGAATTTCAGTACGATACTCTTGAAACCGCAAAATTGATAACCCATTATGATCGCAAATGCTACAAGATATTAAAAAGGATGAGCCGTACTCAAAACTCCTCAAACTGCAAAACATTATGTAGCAATAATCAAAGAAAAAACACTTGTTAAAAACAGTAAACATCTGGAAAACGCTTGGCAAGGAAACACAAATTGTTTCAGTTAGGTTCTAGAAATCGATCGAAATCGAATTTAAAAAAGTGTTTCACACCTCGATCCCAAATTATTTAATTCCAATCAAAGCAGGTTTCATCAATCTCTAAAAAATGGATAAACCAATCGTTTCAAGTCAAATTTGTCCACAATTTTTCTATTCCATTATAAGTGAAAGTGAAATGCAAAACCTATCTGATTGTTTTGCATATTTAAAAAAAAACATCCAAAATGTGGACTTATTTACATCGACACAGTGTTTATCGTTCTTGAATTGCATAAGAAAGAGAATAAAGCTTTTTTATTAAAATAAATATTCATGAAAATCAATAAAATGAAAATGAATCTCTAGAATCAGGGAATCTCAATATCGGCGGGTAAAAACAAATTTACATTAACATTTCTTCCACACTAGAAATAAACAAACGAAACTAGTTTCATATTTAAATAAAAACAAGTTTTCTGATACATTTTTAATTTTCAAGCTTGAAAAGTGTTTGGTTAAAAATCAAAACAGTCACAAAAAAGCGTCAGCATGAACAAGCCATTTTTTCGTGAGTGTTTAACTGAACATGATCAAAAGGTATTGGAGTCCCTATTTGTTCCATTTGAAGGCGTGCCTCCAAGTACATTTGACATAGATATTGAATCTGAAATAAAAGATGCTCCAGAAGTTGAAAGTCATTCTGTAGTAGAATCCAAAAAACTTGAATTGGAAGGCATTCAACTGGCCGAACAAGGATTACTAGACGAAGCAGTTGTTAAGTTTGAGGAAGCAATCAAAATATCACCAAGCAGGTGCTCTGTTTACAATAACAAAGCTCAGGTGTTACGTTTAAAAGGCGATGATGATGGTAAAATACATAAAATAGAACAAAAATGCACATCTTTCGTTATTAGTATAAGTAAAGAGTTTATTTAACAGACAATTATTTTTAAATATTCATAGGAGCGTTGAAAGACTTGGAAAAGGCGTTGGAATTATCTTCACAACAAGCTCGTACCAGGTGCCAAGCCCTTTGTCAGCGGGGTTTACTGTATAGGAAAATGGAAAATCTAAGTGCTGCTAAACAAGATTTTGAAGAAGCATCCAAGCTTGGCAGTAAATTTGCAAGAAATCAGGTACCTACTTATTTGATGTTTAATTTTTATAACTCAAACATAACATTGAATTTTTATTTTTTCACTTGTGATTCTAGTTGGTGGAAATAAATCCATACTCTGCTTTATGCAATCAAATGCTGCAAGCTGCCTTTCAGAAATTGCAATAAACAATTTTTTATTTGAATAAATATGTACATACATATATATCGATTTTAATCTTGTTAAACTTAGTCATAATTTGGTAGATTAAGATTACTACTCTGTCAATACGTATATTTTTTACTTCCCATAGGAAGTTATTGTAATTGGTCCGATTTGTCAAATTGAAAATGTTTACTTTTCTCAACGTTTCAAGGTCCCTAGAGTCAAAATAAAAGATTTTTAGAAAGATGTGTGTGCGTGCGTGTGTACGTACGTTCGTACGTCCATACGGTCGCGACGTTTTTTCGTCGTCCATAGAGATATCGATTTCAAATAAATTTTGTTATACAGACAGTTATATGCAGTTTTTTTATAAAAAATAAAAAAAAACATTACTTAAAATTGAATATCAATTCAAATATCTTTTCAAAACTTGAAATTTAGGCTTCAAACTTATTTTATCTTATAAGAAATATTGTTGTCAACATTCGAACAAATTAAAAAAAAAAAAAAAAAATTGACAGTTTTTTTACAAAAAAAAAAAAACAATACTAAAACTTGGTAAAAATTTACTTTCGACTCAAATAGCTTTTCAAGAATTAAAAATATTGGCTTCAAACTTATTTTATTTCACAGAAAATATTGTTTTCGATATTCAGTAATTTTTATATAAAAGTTAGTGTGGGTTGCATCCCAGCCTCTTTTTTTATATTTTAAATGAACTTAAAAATGTCGATCAGAAATCTTAAAACCTGACTTGTTCGTGGAGTTATTTAAAAGCGGGACATCACATCCATATGTAGCGGAATGCGACTCGGAAATCTTCAAACCTCTTGGAAAAAGGATAGACCACTTTCGTGTAAATATTTTTTGTGTAAATCAAAGACAAAGCGACATTGAGTTTGGTGGCGCCATCTAGTTTGTCGTATAAGTTCTAAATTATCAAACTTTTTAACTACGCAAGCAAAGTCGGAAACCATTTTGATTTTGGTACATGTATTATATACCGGAAGTAGTCAGTTAGTCAGTTATACAAACATTCAATTTAAATTTGAATAATTGACCAGTTAATGTTTTCAAGATTTTTGTGCATTGACATACTATACATATATAGTATAGTATGTCAATGTTTCGTGTTTTCAAAATTAAACATAACTACTCATACTCATTCTATATAATATAATACTATATAATAAGTGCGTATTTTTGGTATTCCAAATATAGTACAGTGAGAAATTGCCAACAAAACGATCCGGAGCAGCCAGATAATTGTATTTAAAAATTGATACTCTGTCAGAAAAATAAAAGAAAGTTTTATGAAATTCTAATGTTAAAATTAACTTAGCAAAAAAACTAACTAAAACTAATAAAATGGACAGTATTCAAGAAGAAACGGTAAGAAAACATCTGGAAATTGAAATTCTATAAAAAAAGTTAATTTAACAACTGCTTCAAGGAGGGGGTTTGTTCGTAGACTACTACATTAACATGTAGTGTTGAAGGGAGCTTGAAGCTCGCCTCAATTCTTTATATAGCTGAATCGAGTTGAAATGGGATTGGGTTTAATTTGAGTTGGAAAATATTAATTTTATATAAAAAAAGTAAATATATCTTTTGAAACACATTATTGTTGGAGACTATCGACTTTAAATTTTTAGTTTCTTTTACTGGAAGTACCTTATATCCTGACTTTCAAGAAAACAGACGGACTTTTTAATTTTCTTGAAAGAAAAAGTGAAGAAGAGCTGCTGGCTGAGTTTTGTAATTTTAAAATCCAAATGGCTCGGTCGAGATAACTTAAAATTGAAGTTCAGATTTTCAATAACTTTTAAATGCCAATGCCTAAACAAAGACCAATGACCATTTAAATAAAATGATTAAGTTGTTTTTCTATTTTCTTTATCTGGTTTTTTTCAGTCTTAATTCAAATAAAAAGCAACAAACTTTCCAAAAACGAAAGTCCTTTAAAAACTAGACATGTATGTATCACGTTCAAATATATGACTACCTAAAGTGGGCTACCTTAGCATTTCGTTAAAGCTTGCCAATGGGTATCAAAAAATAATTTTATTTTCCCAGCTTGAAATAGAAAATTGCGTACGATGCTAACAGTCCCAAGTATAATAAGCCACCGCACAGCAAAGCAAAGATAGCATTAATTGAGAGGGGCACACCCGATTAGGAAAATATAGGAATTTGGATGCCGCAACAACACAGTGCCACACAAATAAGTCCTTTTTGAGCAAGGCCACACTCTTTTGTGTGTTCATGATAACAGGTGTCAATTTATTTCACTTAAGTAACACGTTGCCACCATGTTTCTTGTTTTTGTATCGTAGGTTTTGTGCTACAAATTTTCTCTTCCTGTTTGCGATTGTTGCACAAGAATTAAACGAGATTCAAGTACACGATTGCAGAAAAGGACAAAAGCACTCGAACCACACGTCGAGTCGCCGTCCGTCGTCGCGCCATCAATGGAGAAATTAAACTTTTTATCAATCGGCGCGGCGGTTTTTGTAGCCAAACATGGCTTGCTTGGCCGGACAAAGTTCATTTCCTCCCTCGCGCTCGCAATACCAAAATCAATAGGTCCAAAACTCAAGACTATAGCGAGTCAAGCGAGACAAAGAAAATTTCCTTCCAAAACAATTAAAACTTCTTGAAAACTGCAGCTCACAGGTCATTTTGAATGTGCGCAGGCGCACTCTGCCAGCACAACGTTACACGTTGACGTTACCCGCCTTAAGATTTGAGAGTTCCTTTGCTGCTGTGTTCCATGTTTCCTCTAGGCCTCTACTCTAGGGCTACGAGAAATACAGTGAATACAGAAATACAGGGCTACAGTAGATACAGTGAGTACCTTACCTATAAACGTGGATACCTACTATTATGATCTTATATCTTTTAATGTGTTCCTAATTGAATATTAGCATGATTTTTCGTTTTCATCTATGATTGCCTTGCGTATTATTACACAAAGACGATTGTCGACGGAACAATGATTTCGAGATTGTAACCAATTATTAAACGACAACAGTTTTTTGCTCAAATCTGGCTATCGAATTTCGACCATCAAATGAATAATACTTTTTCTCGCATTTATTGCCCTGAGATGGTGGGCTTTGGGTTGGGGTTCCGTTTAGCATATGTTTATCGTGCCAAGAAGCGAAACGGGAAGCCATGGCGAAGGCTGTCGTCGACATTGCTACTTTAAAGCTGGCAATTTGCAAACCGCGAGATAGCCAACAATAAAACGAATTAATTTTATGAGAGGACCTTCATGCTGAACTTTCTTTCTGTGCAGCTTTGTCTGATGGTGCGCTACAGCCATGCAGCTATGAGTTGAGTATGCTAGCTAAGAATGACGCGCATAATGCTTGTGCCTCCCCCGCGGCAAAATGCTAAATGTTATGCTTCTTTATCTGCTGTACGGGTATACGGTTGAGACCACAAGGATTGGTTTTGTGCAGAGCTCACGACGACGAACGCGACCAGCGACGAGCGACGTGTGGCCAATTCGAGTACCCACTGTTTAAGGACGCATGATTCAAATCTGCGAATCTTTCGATTGGTTGTTGTACAAAGTGGCCATCGCGGGATCGAAGCCAGGCCAAGCCAAGACTATCCAAAGCAAATTCTAACAGACGCAGACAGTAGCAAGGTATGTATAAGACATGGCAAAACAAATCGCAATAATTTGCATTTCAAAGTAAATTTATTTCAATTTTATTTGATTTTAATTGCTAACTTCTGTTGTTGCGGGAGCAAACTCATAAGATTAACATGAGCGTGCTTTGACTGGGATGTGGATAAGAATAGGACTATGATGCTGTGATACAAATGGGATTATTATTCTTCAGAGAGAATTCATGCGGTGAGTTTTTTTTGTTTATTTCCATGTTTATAGAATTTAGGGAGAAAGAAAATCGATTTGTACCGTGGATTGGTTCCATGGGCTTGGGAGTCTTTTGTATTTCGAGTAGGAGGTATTCGAGTTAAAGGTGCAAAACTATACAGTAAAAATATTGAAGATGTTTTTCTCGTGGTAAATGGCAAGCTTACTTACTTACTTATATAACAACAACTAACCCCTATATCGTTGCCATTCTATTAAAACTCCCTAAGTATTTTTTTTAGATATTTGTATTTAAAGTTTAAAGTTAATATTTAAATTATTAGATTGCGGGATTTTTTATTTGTTTTTTATGCATTCATTTTTATTTATTGAAATAGAAGAAGAAGATGGACCATATAATAATATTTTATAGGAAACAAATTAAAGTCAATTTGAAAATACTAACAGTGTTAAATCTCTTCAAACTTCTGGTGGTCAGATAAGGTGGGTAGTATTAGCTTTTGAGGGATTTAGGCGAGAATATAGGGTCCATTGTCACTCCACCAAAATGTGTCAAATCGCAAGAGGAACGTATAAAAATGTTTTTATTTGCATAAAAATAGCGTATTTATATTATTTTTACTAAAAATGGACTTAGAGAATTTTCATAGAAGGATGACGATATTTTGTTTGGACTAGGAGATATTTTCTTTTTCAAAAGTTTTATAGAACTTTCGATTTTCGGAACAGAATATAAAATAGATATTGGAATTATCTCTAAAAGAAGATTCGTCATATAAATCCGTTAACGTTCTAAAGTACAGGTGGATCATTGTAGCCGCCACCATTTCGTAGTGTTACGTACGTTTTTAACTAATTACCAAAAATGTTGCAGTGTTTTCAGCCATAATTTCTTCTTTATAGGCTTTTCTAGCTTTTTTAACTTATCCCTACGTGTTACGTACGTTTTTAACTAATTACCAAAAATGTTGCAGTGTTTTCACACATAATTTCTTCTTTATAAGCTTTTCTAGCTTTTTAAACTTATCCTTTTCAAAATTATTCTGTTGTTCTAAAAATGATATAAAAAACTTTCTGAATATTAAAGAAGTAACTGTTGTTTTATTAGGAGCATTGTTTTCAAAAAACAAATCGCTGACAGTATCTCTCAGTTTTAGTTAAAACATTGAACTATAAATAAAAACCCGGAAAAGACAGCACTAGCATGCCACACCATCGAAACAGGACATCAACCAGACTTTGAAGGAGTCCAAATTCTTGCAACGGAGAAACATACATCCAAACGCTATACATTAGAAACACTTCACATAATAAATAACAAAAATAATATGAACCCCAACATTAACATTATTTTAAGATTTTTTTAAATCTTAAAAAGTGTTTTACAATAACCTTTAGTCATCCACAGGCATTGGATTAAATATTGAATAATTGTAGACACCCAGGATCTATTTCCAAAAAGGGACGTTACGAATAATGATTTTTTGTTTATTTCTTTCAGTTGATATAGCGATGACTATTTTTATGCTTTGAATAATAATTTATAAACAATACAATATGAAGTTTATTACTATATGCAATAGCCCTTCGTATGCCTTTGTACTGTTTTTTTTTTAACTTAAAATTTAAAATAAGATTGTGCGTAAATGCAAGAGTTCGAAGCTAAAACATTGAATAATTAAACAAAACCTATTTCACATTGACATAGTTTAATTATTATGCAACAGTTCTTTCGAAGAATATAATAATAATTACATTTATGTTACTTGGACATGCATATTCAATACACACTTCATCCACTCGTCTTCGAAGATGCATGCTGCAACATGGAAATCAATTTTCCATCTGCTTAAAAGTGTCTACAATAACTCAACGTAATTGCGGATGACCCCTGCAGATAAAACGTTGACATTTTTATACACACACAGTTCGATTTTAAAGGACTATCCTGCTGCAGGAGCAGAAGCACCGAGCACCAAGCACGAGCTCTAGTCGTTTATTCAGAGGGACGACGACGATGACGACGCATGGCATACGGCCACGATCAAAGGATACTTTTTTGAGAGGTAAAGAAAGTTACATCACTTTCTGTGGTAAAGCTGTTTAAATTCGAATGCAGTTTCACTTTGTCAAGGAACCAATAACGCAGATGTGGTAGTAAGTAACCTGCTACCTGATTGCCTGGTTTTTGATGGCACGCGAGGAAGAGATGCATGATAAACCCAAACTGCAAGCGGCTGTTAGGCCAACATTGCAAGCAGTGCTGTATCAACAATATACACGTTGCTTATCTCGTAAATTCATTCACATTCACATTTATTATATTAATATATATCTACTCACATGTAGTTTAATTCAACTTTAAGGGCAGGTGGATGAAATGTTGTGTTTGTTGCGATTATATCCTTATTATTTTATAATAAAGCACTGATACAATAAGCTTTCGGAATGCAATCAAAACCTTAAACCAACCAGAGAGAGGTTTCTTTACCTTAGAACATAAACAAACCTTTCTCTGGTTGATTTAAATTGTTTTTTTCCTCAGTTTCTTTTTTCCTTAGTTCGTTTTTTAATCAGTTTCAAAAAACAATAAATTAAATTATCTTTTATTCATGTTAGTATTGTTTCTGTTAATAAAAAAGTTCACGAAAGTAAATGTACTAATCAGAGACAATAGACAAAAATGTATTGTTTCTTAATACGAAAGAGCTGGTATACGAACTTTATTTTAACCATAAGATTTGTAATTTTTTATTAAAGCGAGTGTGCTTACATACAATTTTGACTGAGGAAAATCTGTTAAATAAGAAGACTAATAATGTAAATATGATAATTTAACATTAGTTTTCTGAGTCAACTAACACTGAAAATAATAAAAAAAAATGGTTTTCATCAAAAAATTAAAATAATCCAACGTTGGCGTTAACTCTAATGATTGAATGATTTTAATATCTTAAAACAAGATTTCAATATTAAAAAATGAATTGTTCTTCACATCAACAAACACTATCAAATAAAAAGTCTTAAATTTCCACAATAAATGTTTTGTTATCAAAAAGTCTTAAATAACCACACCAAAAGGTTTTGCCATATGTAAAACAAAACGAATATGAATTTCAATGATGACCAACAAATTTCATCTAGAAAGGTTTGCAAAACAAGTAGTTGAGATTGAAATAGACATAAAGACGCACAATAATCCATAACTGGGCGACTTAACAATAACTATATTCATCATATTCTCTAAATGCTACTGCGTAATCGTATAATGCGGCTTCATTTTTGTTATTAATCTCCAAAGGAGGGAAAGCATAGCAAAGATATGAGCGCGACACATATTAATTGCATCGAAGGATATTCCTTACAATTATTGAGCACAGGGGAGGTACGAACACTCACCTACTCGTCTTTTCGAGTACGATGTCCATATCCAAACAAAACGCCATCGCCACATAAGGTTTACATACCGAGACATAGTTTGAATGCGTCTGGTCTCTGGTGGTCACCATTTAACGTTTACGTTAACATCAAGACACACATGACTGGAACTGCTACCGCTTCGACTGCAGAAAAAGTTCTCTTAGGATGGGAGCAATCCCAGCTCCAATCGACCAGAGTTAGTGTGTTCGCATTCACAGTCGCAGAGAAATGAGTAAACAAACGAGCATCGTTTGTAACCAATGTGTCATGTGTAGTCCTAGCCCGCGCGGTCTTAGTACCACAAACAGTCTTCCGACTCAATGGGAGTCTAAATTATGCAACAAAGGAATTTTTTTTTAATTTGTAAGGCTACTCGTATTCATATAATATAAAAACGTACGTACCGGAACTAGTTTTAAATTTATATTTTTTTGTACATTTTACAAGTCAAGTTATTCACAATGATTTTTATAATTTCAAAATTTTGCACTCTTTCAAAATTATGCTTCAGATGACTCAGATTTTTTTCCTTACTATAAAGTGCTGAAGAAATTTGGGTGTCCATGGTTCGGTTTTTGTGTTATGAACAGTTGGTTTGGTCTGCTGCTGTTTCTCAGGTTGCTTTGTTTTGAATGTGCGTACCTTTACGTTAACTCGTTGTGTTCTCTTGCCAACGTTTCATTCTCGTAGGCAGACCTTCTTTTGTTGGTAGGACAACAACATGTGGACCCAAAGTGTACAACCATCAGTTGCAGTCTATTTTTGGTGCCGCAAACAGATTTGCATGCACGGGGAAATAAATACAAATGAGTTTATTGCATTGGTTCTATGCTAAATCGTTTTACTGCCAAGACACACTCCAATAGCAGAGTATGGGGTTATGCTTTCTATACCTATAGACCGACCAACTACTTTTGTGTGTGGGTAATTTCGGAATTATAACGCATTAAGATACCTTTAATCAAATTATTAGATGTGAAAATGTTAAGATAATTTGTATGACTTATTTAATAATTTTTTAATTTTGTTACGTTATTAAAAACTAGGTGGTGAAAACAACTCAATGTCAATAATATGAATAGCAATTATGTAGTACAACAAATACATATTTATGCAATATACATATGTGTTATATTATTTTTAATTGTACACCTTAATGTCAAATAATACAGAACGGACTTTTCAAAATGATCAGTAGATGCTTTTTTCTATCAATTTATATGTACTAGCTTACCCGAAACTAAATTTTGGTTTAAAGTTCAAAATTTATATACATATCTTAAGCTTTCTGTAATATAATATAAGTCACATTTTTCCATGCCTTTTTTAACGTAAGCAGAACCGTTTTTAATTTTTGGTATACATTTAGTCTTAAGTATACAAACACTTGCCGTTTCCTGGCTGTGAAAAGGAAACATTTTATCACTTAAGTGGTTTCTAAAAATCAATTTTCCGCTCTAAATTGTGCGTATATGTCTACCACATTTCATCTTCCTAAAATTGACCCCAATCATTAAATTTGTTGACACTGACAAACCTTTCTACATCAAACTAATAACTTTTTCTTATCGTCACAATCTTAGTTTCATGGTAATTCGTCCTAAGCAAAAATACACAAATTTCAATAAATCAGTACAGTTTGGCTTAGCTGATCCTTAGACTGACTGGTACCGAGTAAATTAAATAAAGTCTAACGTTCAGCTTGCCTATGTATAAGCGGATAGCTTTGCACGACTCCATCTGCGGCACTGGACACCTTACTCTACCTAACACCTCTTTAGCAAACTAATAGCTGCAAGCTCTGCTATTCGCCTGAAAGCTTCGTCGCAGTGGACTAACAACAACATTGGCCACACCGTAATTCTTAGGTATTTAGAATCAATTCCAAAGCACACAGACTACACCATCCCCAAACAGCATTTCAAGAGAAATTTCCAAATTTCTGTACTACCCAGATCTTTCTGGGAGGATAGGAAATTCCTGGAAGATCAATCCATTTTTATACAGATGGTTCAAAAACAAAAGAAGGGGTTGGTGGAGTTTTGTACTCTGAGCTACTGAAATCAAGACTCTCATTCCGCCTTCCCAATCACTGTAGCGTGTTCCAGGTTGAAAGTTTTGGCGATAAAAAAGTCTTGTCCTGGCTAAAAGAAAACGTGATATTTACATCTGATATCCGTATTTTCTTAGTCAGGCTGCTATCAAATCTCTAGACTCTGTCTCTATAAACTCTATAGCTGTCGATCATCTCTAATGTAGATGGGACAACAGTTTAACATTCACCTTTGTTGGGTGCCGGACGGACCATAGAGACATTCCAGGTAACTGTAAGGCAGATGAACTCGCCAGGAACTGTTGCTAATGCAAGACGCTATGAAGAAGGCAAACACCTGGTGGAACAACATCACCACGTGTCAGGGCACAAAAAACATCTGGCCAGCACTAGATTCAAAACGTTCAAGGTGCTTGATATATATGCAGATCGCATATAAGCTCGACAATAGGTGTCATAACCGGACATTGTCTAATAGGAAAGCACGCCACGCGACTATGCGTATTCTCAAATGACTTTTACAGTAGCTGTATGGACGAGGAAGAGAAGGAAACAATTCTTCATATTTTTTCTGTACATGCCCTGCTCTGGCTCAAAAACGCAAGAATTACCTAGGAGAATTCTTCTTAAACGATCTGAATCATATCAGCATATTCAGCTTCTGACGTTTCGTAAGGGATTCAAGCAAAAAAAAATTGAGCTTAGGATTAAGCCTCAAGATTCATGTGGTATCGCAATGGGCCATTCAACTGGCCTAAGGGTGTCCGTTTAAATCTTGAACAGCCATTTAAACCGAACCGAACCTAAGACTGGTCATAACGTAAGAAGGAACTCTTCCAAAATAACACGAAATATCGGGAAATTGACAAAAAATGGTTTGTGTATTCGATTTGTTCGTTCAAATACACAAACAATTTGTTTTGATATACATATATATTAACTCCCAGTCTTTCATACTTTTATTATTATTAAAAGCTAAGATTCTCAACAAATTGTAAAAATGTTTACTTCATCAAAATACAACTCGTAAAGTCTACATGAAATTCGAATATCTAGTAACTTATTCAAAAAATTGCTTTATATGTATGTCTCGATGTTCTAAGTTATACATTTAACTTAAGTGTTGAACAAGGTTGTTTTCCTCAACAATTTAAATGTGCGGAGGTGATCCCCCTTTATAAAAAAGATGATAGAACAAATATGTCTAACTACAGGCCTATTTCTCTTCTTCCCAATGGTTAATGAGTGAAGCTCGATATATACAATCTGGAGTACATCAAGGCTCCGTACTCGGACTCTTGTTTTTTCTGGTTTATATTAACTCTCTCTTTAGGTTTCAGTTGAATGGCTTTGCTACGACTTTTGCGGATGATATATCGTTTACCTACCAATCGAACTAAACAATTTAGTATTATTGCACTGATTGTCACCCCACATCAGTTTTTAATTTATGAAAATTTAAATTCGCTATGTATCATTCAACACTAGCTTTAAAACTAAAGGATGATAACTTTTATTTATTGTAAAAATGTTATTAATTAGTTTTAAAATGAAAATGGATGAATTAAATGTATTTCTAATACTAATTCTAAAATGATTGGGCTTTAAATAGTTCAAACTTTATCATGATCGATTTGTTCATTCGTTCAAATAAATCATATGTTAAAACTAAACACATTCGAATGATTAAAAAAATCTATTTGGGGATTTCTTTGGGGATACAAAGCAAGCCAACAAATTTACCAATGTGATTAACATGATTAGAACGACTACTTTTTAACAGCTTACAATGTTATAGCTGTGATAGAATTGATTGAAACCTCAACCATTTTTATAAATAAAAACGCAGGTTTTATTATGAGTTGTTTTTGTTTGGCTATTATTTGGGCCACTTTTAAAGCTCCGATTTTGATCTAAAAGCATGTTTAGTATCTTTTACTAGTTCAAGACATCATTGCAATCCTGCAATGTATACTCACCTGTGAATTATAATTAATTAATTAATTTAAGTAATCTTATTTTTATAAATAAGACAATGTATTGACTTTAACGCACTTGTGTTTATTTTATAATGAGAACAACAAAATATCAGATATTATCAACTGCCAGGACATTATTTTGTAAACATAATATAGAGCTAAGCCGCCACTAAACCAGTTAGCCCTAGCATAACCCAAACCCAAAAGCGATTCACCCTAAGGTGCATTGTTGTGGCAAGGTGTTTCTTTTTTAACGTTTAGTGGCACGTGGTTAAGCACGCGACTTAAGACAAATTCAAGAAGAAGGTCAGACAAAAGACAACCAACGGTGGTGTGGCTGTGAAGTAAAGTAGTTATCTTTTATACTCACTCGTATATACGATGGAGCAAAAGGGACATCTAACTGCGGTAAGGAAAAATAAAATAAAGTTGGTTAAAAAATAAAACATAAAACGGTTCAAAAATGGACAAGGGCACAAACCTTCGGTCTTGGATCTTATAGTGCGGTGGTTTCCCCAACTAACATGTCTTTGCCTCCTCTTTGTTGTCATCTTTATGATATCGGAATCTTATTTCCTTTTTCTTCTTTTCCTCATCTCAACATTTCAGCCGTCCTTCTTTGATCCTCTGATGAAGTCCGTGTGTGGTTAGGACAGGTGCACAGTCCACACTCCATAGTATCGGTTCGGTATGTAATTTTTTGTTTCGTGCCTCGTACCAGATCGAGTCTTTTAAACATATGTAGCCGCACTGAGGTACCCACAATCCACAAAACGTTACATTTAACCAAGTCAAAAAAAGGACCAGAGAAGCAATGCCGTTTTATCAATTACTAGACGTCTCTCCCTCCACGCGTCAGTCTTCAACACATGCACGCACAAAATTCGAATTAAAAACCGTTGCTTTCGATCATCACTTTATCAATTTTTTAGAATAAGGATATAGGCGGTAGGGATATAGGGACCTTGCTTCTTCCAATTTTTATTTTTTTCTGATCCTTTTGGCTTCTCGTACCTGCATAAATATCTTCCCGCCGCTGCGCTGTAGCTGGGGTTAACATATGTTATTGCAAGTCAGGGTGTTAGGTTATTCCTTTGGAAAGAAAAGAAAGAAATAATATAATGATACAGCGCCTCCATATGCCTTTTTGAATTATTTTCTGAGGTCAGGAAACTCATTAGAAAAAGAAAAGAAGAATTCTTCTGCATTAGAAGTCAACGGCTCAATTCTTAAAATAAAACCTTAATATCATTGACATTGGAATGGAACTTGAACTTGTGTTTGTAGTTTCAACAAAAGTTCTTATCCAATTTACCAATACAAATAAATAGACATTTTTGAAGCTCGATTAAGCTCAATTTCTTATAGTTTTGATCAATATCATTTTTGTAAATTAAGTATAAGCAGAGCTAAGAAATTATGTACTTTTAAATAATACGGCTTTTTACTCTTATGACTCTTGTTAAAGAAAAGGAATGATTTTTGAAATTTGAAGGAATAGTTGGGCCAGATATTTTTAAATCTCAAAGTAAATAGTATAATGATATGATTGATGTATTAAAACTCTGTATCTAAATTCGAAGCCTTTAATAATATATATTCTCAATCAAGCCATAAAGATTCATTTTTTCTCCATTGGATATAACTACCTTGCCATATGTTATTCTTTCTTTTCAAGTATGAATTATTTTTAATTTGACAAGATCCAGGATTAATGTTCACTTTCATTTCTATGGAAAGTTATTGAAATAGGTCCGGCTTATTGAAATGAAAATTTTGACATTTATCGAGGTTTCAAAGTACCCAGAATTTAAATCAATGCTTTTTAGAGAGATACGTTCATATCTTATTAACTTGAATAGCATTTTACATTATTAATTTACATCAAACAAATTAAATTCTTAAACTTCAAAGGACACCAATTTATAAATTATTAACGTGAGTTGCATCCCGGCTTCCTTTTGTAATTCTTCGAATTTTAAAATTTATAGAGAACATAACAAAAATGGGTAAAGTGCAGTTATACTAAAATTTAAAATTTAACATAAAAGATTAAAAAATTAAACGTTAGGGATGGTTTTTGAATTTAACTACCACTTTTCCATAAACTCTTATAAAAATAATACAAATAACGGTTATTCAGAAAGATTCAAACTTTATGAACCTCTGTGGATGCAAGTATCTTTATTAGCTAAATACCAAAAACCTTTGTCGTCGAGTTGAAATGGAATAGATTTATGAAATACATATTTTTATTCACCATTATTATTTGGTTGAAGTGGAACAAACTTAATGCAACCGAGTTCGATGTTTGGAAGGGTCCCATACTGCAACAAAAGTAATTTCATACCAAACCCGTGCATTTCATTGGTCAATCCGTCTAAATAATACTGCGCAGCTCCGCCTTTTTTACTCACATAACAATGGTGAATAATAAAAGTTAACCCCAGATCCAAATTCCGCTAGAGAAGTGAGCTCTGCTTATTTTTGATATATGATTTAACTAAAAATAAATATATAATAATATGAATATGAATAAAGAATTTTTAATAAGGTACATACATACATATAACTACTAATTGAATCAAATTGTTGAACGTTGAACAAAATCAAACGTAAAATTTTCCAACACCGTTTGTTTGACTTAGCCGAAAAGATGGCATGCGTTGGAATCCATTTCGGATTCCTTTGTGTAATGTTACTATTACTATGTACCTATTCACCCCTAAATCAAGTTAGCATGACGCGTGCCTGCAAATGTTGTTAAGCATTTACCTTTGTTACATACATATGATTATCGAGTGCAGCTTGTCACATGGCATGCATGTTGCCCTCCCTACATAAGTAGACTACAGGTAAATTGTATATCAGTCGCGTCTTCTAACTGCACCGCATGCCGCCAATTTAACGTTCAGTTCAAAGATGGCATTTCGAAAATGGGGGACTTAGTATTTATGGCACGTGTCCGAAATAGTCAGTTTTCCCGCCAATTTTCAGTTCAAGTTAGTAGAATTTAGGTTTTGTTAGTAGCTAGGAAGGTAAAATGTTCACACTTGTAAAGCTAACAATTTAATTTTTCCCATAGGCACCTAGGTACCTACCTACATGAACAAACGTTTTAAAAAATATATGAAAATATAGGTACATATAGGTAGATGGGTGCTGGTAGATTATTATGGGCTTAAATATTGGCTTTTCGGTGAATTGATTTTTTTTTTAATTTGAAGGTAAAAATAATAATTTTTATTTCATCTAGGCGAAATTCTGAAAATAAAATAAAATTTAAAGAAATTAATGAAATAGTATATAGTTATACGATAAAAATGTATCATTGACAATTGTATTTTTTTTGTTGAAATATTCAGGTCAAAAAATAAAATTTTAAGAAAATAAGGATTTATAGGTATTTATTTTGAAATATTCAGGTCTAGTTTTTCAGTTATAATTTAAACCATTTATTTTTTTTTTCTAGAAATAAATTAATGTATAGATATATTGAAATATCTACAAAATTGTTAAATCAAAAGGATGTTTTTGATTAATTGAATCCGTTAAAAAAAACTAACGTTAGAACTTAAGACTAATATTACATTTATTCCTAGATCTATAGATTTACAATGCTTTAAGCAATTTCCAAAAAAAATCTAAACTGAAGTATTGCTTTAAATGTTTTACTTTTAAAATCATCGCTTATGGAATATACCAAAAAGTAATACTTGTTGTAAACTGAAATCAATTGGTTGAGAGCACTGTTTTTCCCATAGTTCGATCTGCTTGATCGATGGACGTTAAGGAATTTGTTTTCTAAAACTTGAACGGCTATAATTGAAGTTTAATTGTTAACCAATTGATGTTGATATGACTGACCCATTGATTAATTTTATAAAAAATCTTCTTTTTACTCCTTTTATTCTGTTTATATGGGATGAATAAAAGGGAGCCCATATGATATATAAAGAAGTTTAAGAATATAAGGGTCTTGAAAATCATGTGGAAGTCATTTTATAAATCCGAGTGTCTTATTTGCTTGTTTATAATAATAAAGTCATAACGATTTGTAAAATTTAATTTTGAGTCAAGAATAATACTTATAGGTCAGAGAAAGTGGAGAGTTTAGTCAAATAAGAAAACTATTTAGATCATCTTGTAGGAGTAAACAGTCGTCAAGTGAGTCAATACGTTTAAAAATTTTAATGTCATCAGCGTCAATTAAAACAGATGAATGTTTTATAATAGAAGGTAAGTCGTTAACATACAAAATAAACAGTAAAGGTCCTAAGTGGCTACCTTGTGGAACGCCAGAGTTGGTATACAAATATGATAACCGCTCATTCCTAAAAACAACGCTGTATGATCTTTTATATAAGTACCGCGAAACCCAACTTACAAATTTATCGTAAATATCCTTAGGATTTAAGTTTGGAATTAAATATGACACAATTTATAAAAGGCCTTACTGAAGTCTGTGTCACAGTCAACTTGTTTCCGATTTTCAAACGAATCTAAACAAAAAGAACTGAAATGAAAGAGGTTAGTAACATTTGACTTATTTTGAACAAAACCATGTTGACTGTTACAAATTATAGATTTACAATTGACGATTTGATTTTCAAATAATGACGGACAGTTTTGCAATGGGACAATAATTTGTTATTTCATTTTTAATACCCTTTTTATGTATCAGTGTTATGTACGAACTCTTCCAAATTCCAGGAAAAATTGAAGAGTTGAGCGATTCATTAAAAAGAACACGAAGAGGATAGGATAAATAGGATGCGCATTTTTTCAAAATATAAGAAGGTATACCATCTGGACCAGGGCTATAACAAACGTCAAGTTCTGAAGCTTTGCGAACGATTTCATCTTCAGAGATCAAAAGACTATTTGAATTCAAATGAGGGAAATTTTGGGAGAGGGCTAATGACTGAGGCGTTTGACAGGAGTTCGCTACTTCGAAAGCATCTTTGAAAAAATTTGCAAACATATTTGAAAATTTTTCAGAGTCATGGCTAAGTTAATTGTTTAAAGACATGTAGTTTGTATACCCATCAGTATTTCTTATGTACCTATGTATGTGCCAGTTCAAGTTGGCCCTGCACTTTTAAGTATAATTAACTATATTCACTGTCGAATGGAGTCTTCCCAAAAAATTGGAAAACCTCGGTTATAGTTCCTGTTTCGAAAAAAGGAAGTTCAAACAAATGTGAAAAATTTAGAGCGATTAATATATTACCACTGCATGAAAAAATCTAAGAAAAAGTAGTGCAAATACAACTAGAGAAATAAGTTGATGAAAACGACTTATTAAAGGAAGAGCAATCGGGGTTAAGGCAAAAACATTTTTGTGAATCTGCTCTAAACTTCATAAAAGCACACTGGAAAGAGAAAATGCATGAGAAATATAAAATTGCAACTGTTTTCCTATTCCTTGGCCTAAAGAAAGAGTTTCAAGTCGGTTGACAGAAAGATACTATTAACACAATTATATATGTATGTATGGGGTAGGAGAAGGAGAATATATTTGATTTCAGTCCGATTAATGGACGAAGGCAAATTTAAAATTTATTAAAATGTATCTGAGCCTATTGGAATAAATCAAGGATTACCACAAGGTTCAATCCGGGTCCCACTTTTTAAATGTAGACAAAACTTTACTATGATATTACCAGAAAATATTGAAATCAACTTAATAGTAGAATTTGAATGTGTAAATGAAATTAAATATCTACGAATTATAATTGGTAGTAATGTAAATTAAAAAAAAAAACATTTTCAATACATGTTCAAGTACATACAAAAAATGTCAAAACCCTGTTTTTTTTCCTAAAATAAAAAACATAATTATGTATTCTAATGGCAATACAAATGAATAATACCATTGTAAGATCCAACTTTGAGTAATGTCTAACAAAACTATTGATGGGTTCTGCAGCTATGCTGGAAATGTTACAAGAGTTACAAAATAAAGTAAAGCGTTCAATTCTATACATTGTAAAAGATATACACCTAAACAAAGTTCCCACTTATCTAAGCAGAAGATTATCAACTAAAGCCTCTATACAACTGTATAACCTAAGAACAAGTGAAATATGAACAAATAACTTTAATGTGCTATATTTTAAAAATTTAAGAACTTAAAACATGCTATTTTATAAAGGACTCTACATTTTAAATGCACTTCCAAATTATGTAAAAACTGAAGCAAATATTACGTATTTCGAAAATACACAATATTTTTTGTAAGAAGAAATTATTAAATTTAAGAAAATGTGTACAAATAAGATACAATTTTGTACAAAAATATAGTAAAGTACAAAATTGTAAAAAAAGCTAAACTAAGCTAAATAACCCATCTATAATTTAATCTAAGTTAAATCTTACTCCATAGTCAAAGTTTAGTTTGTATTGTAATATTTTATAAGTAACAATTGTCCAATTTGATGTTGAAATTAAATTAAAAGGATTAATCTGAATAAAAACAAATTCAAGAAGGAATTTATTGAAGGCTAAAATTAATGAATTATAAAATCACAAGGTTTACAATCGTTTCAGTTAGTGTAAGAACAATATCTATACTATTCGCTCTAAAATAATCAGTAGAAAGACAACTGAATTCATATACTTGAAAAACGATACAAGGAATGCCAACATTTTATCGTTGGACTCAATTTCGGATGTTCTACAGACATTTTTTTTTTCAGCAACATCAAGAGAGTGATTTGCTTAACCCAAAACCCAAATCTGTTTTTTCCTCCCATTAAAATATTTAAAACTTTATCATTGATGTGGATCTGTATCTTTCCTGAAATCATTCCCTTTGATCCTAACGTTTGCATCCTGTTTGATTGTGTTAACCCTAACACATGATTACTATTACCCAATAGTAATCATCACTTAAGTGTGTGTAAATTATTAAAAAAAAAACAATACAAATACTGTAATTGTTGTGTTCCGAATACTCAAAAAAGCAATTTTCATTTCATTCATTGACTTTCTGTACAAAATTAAAACATCCCGTTCATCATTACAAAATTGAAATAAAAGGATGGTATTGACTAACAAGTGTAAAGAAAAAAATGTTTGCATTATCACAAAATAACAAGTTCTTTAATTCCCATTGCATGTTAATTTTCTGCTTATATCGCTGAAAAAAAAGTAGCATAGGTCAAAATTAAATTATTGTTCATTAAATTCCCAAAAACATATTTCTTTTCTTCAGCCACTTTGATTTTCCAACGGCCATATAGTTTTATGTTACTGTAACCAAAATTTAGTTTGTACTTTTTAACTTAAAGAATTAAAACGGATTCATTTTTTGCATGTAGGTATATATTTTTTTTTACTCCACACTACATTTTGAAAAACGATGTCAAACGTGATCTTTCACTTCCATAATACCGATATTCTATTTACTGGACTGAATTGATCTAAACAAAATTAAATCGTCATTTTTTTCATGTTTTAATAAATTAATCATTTGTTTGAGGACTGAAGGCCTTAGAAAGTTGATAGTTTTTCAGTAAAATGATTTCTCTAGTTTTTCCTAAAACCAAGATTTTTTACTTAAACTATTCATTGACTCAGCGATTTGGTTTTTGTTTCAATTTCCCAATGTCATGTGAGACGATTTTACTTTATTTTACTATCAGTACAAAATACATAAATCAGCTTCAATGAAATTTAAAAAAGGAATATAAAATAAAATAACTAAAACAAAATAAATGAACTGCCTTTAAATAACAACAACAGATAAATATTGGAAGCTAGTATGATACATTTCATTTTGAACTAACTTTTAACAACACGTTTAAGCGTTTCTGTAAACGTTTGAACAGCTTAAAATGTCAGATTGAAGATGCTGCTTATAATTCACAAAACTCAATTTACAGTGCAAAAAAGTTTTTGAAAAGAACCAGGATCTATCGTGTACTATTTAATATTTTTAGTTTTTAATATAATCAAATTTACTTGATATATGTATTTAGGTATCATACGAGTACTTATATTAATTTGAATACCCTAGAGTTCTTCACGTGTGCCACTGTCGCAAATTATTTCTGTTTCAATTTTAAACTTCAATCTTTTTTAATAACAGCTATTTACTTACAAGTTGTTTTGTTATAACGTCGTTATTTACACTTCTGTTTCTATAAATAAATATGTACAGAACCCCGGTATATGTATATAGTTATGCGCATATTACAATTCACCTCCAAAACAAATCTCACCTCTTATCCAATAGAAAATTAAGGGAAACGTTTCGTGCTAGCAGCAGAACAAATCAAACACAAATGTACGAGTTTATTTCATCTAATTAAATAAATAATACATATATACACTTGTATACTCAAATCGAAAGTCGTTCAGCGAACAGCAAGTCAAGAATTAAGAAGACGATAACTTACCCTGAAGTATCTATACACCTTTCGTTAATCATGACTTTTTTATAATTTTTATTGAATTTAAAAACTACCTATAGAAAATATCTTGAGAGTGTGTCTTGACTTTATTCCGCTGTTTTGGCGGCAATGCCAGGAGGCACAACAATAAAAAAAAAAGAAGACGAGTATTATTAAACAGGAGTTCCATCATCTGTGCCAGTCGCCAGTGTCAGTGCTACCCTTCGTCATCAGATCAGACTCACCTTTACTCATTCTACCTGTATACTCGTACTCGTACATAAAGTGTGGCTATGAACTTAGGTTCGATTTGTTTTGCTCGACTGTGATACAAGAAGCAAGATACAAGAATCAAACCAGACCCCAGGTTGGAACCTGGCTCAACAGTCAACAGCCATCCATACTACACTTTAATACAAGGGATCTTACATGGTAAGGTAAAGGTAAAGGTAAATCGAAGGAAGAACTAGAGTTGAATTATCAACCAGGGCTTTTTAGAATCGAAACAGCACAAGACTAAGAGTTTCAGTCAGGTGTCAAGCACCGAGTTGAACGGTCGTGTTTTTTAGCCTCCTCTCTGAGTTCCCCGGCAATTGAACAAACAGACTTATATTTATAATTTTGTTAATCATTTCAACAAAAAAAAATATATTTTAACAAAACATCAGATTAAATCCGAAAGAGATTTTAAAATGTTATTTAACAGAGTTTTTGCCAAAATGAGCTAACATTAACATTCAAAAGCAAAACTATTCAATAAAAAGATACCAAAAGTGTTAACTTGGAAATAAAAAACAACATTTTATTTATTTTAAAAAGGTAAGATGTGAGCGATATCCTTAAGGATTTATAAAATATCAATGCGTTTTTTTTGGTCAGTGGATAGTTATTTCTTACGCAGTTTTGGTTCAAAGATATTGAAACTTCTTTCTTAACGAATTTGTATAAGCCCTGAGTTATTGAAGTCTGCAAGCTTAATTTGTGACCTATGTCTGATAAAAATGCATTACCTACCTAAGTGGTTTCGATTTTTTTTCGATTTTTAAATAAAATATTGTGTTGGTGAATTATTTGATAATTTTTGAGTGTTAGAAAAATATAAACACAACACCGCTTATGTAAAAATATATGAAGGGGTGTTTTTAAATAATAAAATATGATTTGAAGCCATATAAATGTGTGTTTCTGTAATTGTCGACAAAACCGAAGAAAGCATAATTTCCATTCAGCTGTTAAATAATACCTATGATAACCAAAGACGTATTTTGTTTCAGCTAAGTGCTGATCATATACAAATAAAATGGATCATCTCTCTCCGCCGCCATCGCCACACTCTCATCAGGGGCAAATAACACCTTTTAATACGGTTATTGATATGAGTTTAACATCTTCAAAACAATGGATACAACGAGCTTCAGCATTCAGTTCGGCGTTAGCGACGGCTGGCCATAAACTAAGTAATCGAGGTAAGAACACTTTACATTGTTTAAATGAATGAAACTTAAATTTAGCAACAAAATGCGCACCTACTATCGGCCAGATTTGATTTGTATTTCTAAAAGGATGTTAATTTAAAAAAAGGTTCGAAAACATGTGAAATTTGTTTAAATAATAGTGGCACTATGAGAACAAATCTGGGCTTTCTAAACTATACTAATTCGGATTTTATAAAATTTTTACTAAAAACTATTAGACAATAAATATGAAGAAAAATTTGTTTTCAAAACATTTATTCATAAATTATTGATTTTCTAATCGTAAGGAAATATACTGTGCCGTTGCCATTTGAATTTCGTTTTCAATTTCTTTACGCTTAACCAGTTAAAAAATATGGGGAGAAGAAATCTAATTCCTTATTGAGGATGAGAAACTTGACCATGATTTGAATTTCAGTTAAAATGCGAAATTCTCTAAACTAATTTTACATTTTTAACTTTAAAGTAAATACATACATATGAGTAAATCTCATTTTTGAAAAAAAAAATGATTTTTTGAATGATATACATACATAAATAAAATAAAATATGAAACCCATAACAATTAATTTTTCAAACTCTAGTTTTGTAGATGTAGGTTATTACCTTCCCTGCTTTCTTAAATCAAATTAAAAATTGATCGACATCAGACCGTTTAAAACTTTTGCAGAAAATTTGAATTAATACAAATATTTAATAACAAATTAATATAATACAGAAAATTACAACAACAAAAAACTGAGCGAAAATGTGTTTTTTTTTAAATACGCCCCTTCATGAAACTGGACGTTACCTTTTTTCACTAAGCTATTTTGTACTTTTCTTAAATTGACAAAATAAATATACATATGCATGTATGTTTATGCAAATTGTTTTCAACTAGAATTCATTCGGGTCACAATTTTATTATAGTCCTCTATTCTTATGCATATACTATAGCCAATCATTTTTTTTAATTAGATCTGCCCTTTTTGTACAACCCACTACTGTACTCGAGTGCTCTGCTGTGGCCCCAATTTTTCTTCTCATCAACATCAGGCCTGCCAACACCAACAACTCCAACCACACCAAAATCTCCCACCAATTCAAATCAACGTGATCGCGAATTCACTTTGACTCCCGAAAAGGAAGACATCAACTTTACCGAAGACATGCCGCTTAATCTATCCACAAAAGCTAAGTCCGAGTCTTCAACTACACCCCCACCTTCCTTTCAAATCAACAACCATACTTCAAATATTTCCAAAGAAGATGCATTAATTCTGTGTGGCGGCGGTGAAAAACAACGCTCGCAGCAGTCTTCAATAATATGGTCCCCAGCAAGTATGTGCGAAAGGGAAGCCACAAGTTCATCCTCCATCAATATTGATCCCATTGCTAAGAAGTTCCGATATAACAAACATCGTTCTCACCAAATTGCAAATATAGCTTCATCATCGTCGAACGACTTTTGCCCGCCTTCGTCAACTACCTTTGCTCAGAGAATGTACCATCCACAGTTGGATTTCCTTTCGCGTCAGTTACAAGCACCGAACAACAAACGTGAAGTGGATGTTTTACGCCAAAGTCGCACCGACATCTTCCTCCTCAACAATAACAACAACACAATCCATGCAGCCAATAACAACAACAATAACAATAATTCAAACAACAGCAATGCTATTGGTGGTGATGTTAAAAGCGGATTTGATCCTACTACAAATTTCGAAAACGAATTGCTGCACGAACAACATCCAGATTCCACGGCATCGCTCATAAATTCCACAAACAATAGATGTTCGTCGTTTAAGGAAGAGGACTCGAAACGAGGATATCGTAATTTCCAGGTAAGCGCAATAAGCACCCCAAAAACTAACGAACCCTATCAAAATTATATTACTGACAGTAGTGCCATAGTAACTTTACTCCCCTGACAGAGGGAACACTACACTCACCCCTAAAAACGGTTTAATTTAATTATGAAAACAAAAAAACCAACACTATTCACTGCCACACGATAGGCACTCGCCATAGTTCAATTGTCCGTTATATGTTCGTATCTTCTTCGAAAATCCATTGCGTGTGGGGAAGAGGTTAAATTAAACAAATTAAAAACACTTTCATAATAATAATTCCTTTATAGAGTTGTCGTTATTAATGTCCAATAAACATTTTATAAGCGCATGGCCCTTTAAATAAAAATATCTATGGTACAGTGTACATACACAAAATCATTGTTCCAATTAAATGAAAGCCGAGTGAGGACAGCGATTTCCCTTTTAATTGATAAATTTCGTGCAAATGATGTTTCCTTCAATAGGTCACGCGTTTTTATTAACTAAAAGGATAAAATTATAAAAGGATTAAAGTATTCTTGCTCCAGATATCACAAATATATTTTATTTTTGTTTACTTAATTAATTATTACGATGAGAAAACAGTTATATTTATGTATAGGTAATAGATAACCCCTAGAAATATAAGGAGTTTTCAACTGAATGCGACAGGAGAAATAGAACCTCCTTTCTTCCTCTTTGAATAGGTACAACTTAAGCATTGATTGAGATACTAATCTTCAATGAATCCAAAATCTGCAATCAACATTTTAGAAATTTTACAAAATTTAAATAATTATTATGTTTTTAATGAAAAGTTCTTGAGGGAAACCTATGATTCTAATACTTTACACATTTATGTCTTTATTAATAGTCTTTATTAAAAGCCTATATGGTGGATAAAGTTTTAATAAGATTATATTTACCCGTTTCTTTTGGATCTATAATTAAATCCGTATATGCAAGTGAAGCTCATCGCGTGGGTGTACTGGCCTCATAATTTATGGTAAATGCTTACTAATTATTATCATTTTATTTCAAAACACACAAACAAAAAACAAAGGCTGGCACACGACATAAAAAAGTGTCGCACACGAAAGGAAGGCATACGGCTGAGACAAACAAAAAATCCCACACTCATAATAGTGTCCATAACCATCAGTATATTCGTTCCCTATCAACAGCTTGGACAATTATATCGGCTGTAGGTATTAAACATAAGTAGAATGGATGAAACTTGACACGGTTGAGAGGCTTCTTTCCTTATGGGAGATCTATATGTGCACGCGTTTTTTAATTTACTTTTCGTCTCTGGATCAGGGACTCTGGGTTTGAGCTGTGAACATATGTTAGATTTGGGTACTTGAACAAGTTTTAAATGAGGGCCGAGTCTTTAGGCAGTAATTTTTTTAATTCAACATAGATTAATGATGATACCTAAAATATCGTTTTTTTTTCCAAACTTCACCTGGTGCGGAATTTTTGAATGCATATGTTCGAGCATAACTTTTTTAGTTGAATTGTTTTTTTATTGTTTCAATGTGTATAGTGCCAGGTTTTAGGAAAAATTAAGTTGTTGTTATCAATTGTAATATTGTAAACTGATTTGTTTGATTTCACAATTCAACTAAAATTTTAAAACCTTAAAAGTTCTTCATATCGATAAAACGTGGTTCCTTATTTGTATCTCTCTTAGTGGAGAGAATTGAATTGAAATTTATAATTATTAAAAGTTTCTACTTTTCGAATTTTCAATGATTTTGTAAAATTATTAAAAATCATAAATACGTCTACGCCTCAGTGAACCATGTTTTTTTCCTTCTAGGTGCGAGCCAAGTGTGAGAGTTAGGAAAATAAGGAATATTTTAAGACGATTTCAAGTGCACGCTAAATTGTTTTTTGTTTTTAACGCTTTACAACAACTTCTTCCATTGGCAAGTTTTCGGAACAATTTATTGGTTCCTCTATTTATCTAAAGGAGTTCATTAGTACCTTTAACATGTTAAACGTTAGAATAGTAGAGAATGACTTATGAGTTAAGGAATTCGATATTCTTGATGTGCAGCAGAAAACTTAATCTCCTTTCTTGACAGCAGAATTTCAAAGCTTTATGGAACTGGCATACTTATATAGCAAATTGCTAAATAAATATCGAAAAACCACAAAAAAGCCATTGCTTACACCACAGCATGTATACATTTTAATGACTTAACTATATACATTTTAATATATTTGCATTCGAAGTGCTTTGTTAGAGCTTTGATCATGCACTTAATTTTGATTCTTCAAGTAGATTGTTTTAAATCTTTTAAGTTCAACTATTTAAGATGTGCAAATTCAGCTACTCGTTTGCATATTATTCTCCTGACATTTTTCTATAGCGATTGTTGCTCTGTTTTTATTTAAACTTTGGTGATGAACTTATAACGTGTAACAAAATTATTTAACCTATACGTGTTCATTTTTAGTTTCCCCTTTCAATTCGTATTTAGTTCTTGTCGTAAAATGAATCATAATTGTATTGATCGGAAGTGGAAATCCCAGTAAATAGAGAGCATGCTAACAACCGATTGTTGTAAATATAACAATAAATTCTTAATTAGTATTTAACTAAGGACACATCAGACGTGTCATCATAAGTTTCAGTAGCATCACAGTCAAATAGTTCGCCATCAGAGAAAAACAAACAGAAACAATAGCAGAGATCAACCTAATCCCGCAGCTTCAATGAGCGACAAAGTAAAGTGACCAGGTTGACAAACAGGCAAACATAGATGTCGTTGTCATTGTCACTTCTCACTTCATCACTTGTGTCAACGTGCTTATTGCAGACATTGACTTAATTTTGTACCTGTTTGTTTTTTGTTTTGTCGTTTTTTTATTTTTTTACGATTGAGTTAAATTTGTATCAAAGAATCGAAAAAATCTGTTTTCTTTCAAGATACATTTATATCTCTAAAAGCATCTACTGCACACCAAACAAAACTCTAGATCTTTTTGGTCCTGTGTTTTAAAACAACAGAAGTCAAAGTAGACTTTTTGGTCTTAAGAATGCTTGTCTTTTATATATGTATGTAGATTTATGTGATGCGTATAATATTTGAAATCTGTCATATCATTCCTATTCCAGTAGCGTCAAATTATTGACTGAGCTGTGTTTGCTTATGATTTTCTTATTGTGTTTTCTGATCGAAAAGCAATGTGATTTGTGATCGAATCTATCTGTTCCTATTCAGATGTATAAATGACTGTTAACGAACAAATATTATAAAAAATCATGTTCTTGTTATTTTCTGACTGCCGGCATATTCATATATGTACATGTGTACACATCCATACCCAGTAGGAAATTTCAAAAAATTCATCGGTGAATCACCAACTTATTCCTTGGTGAATGGAAGCTACACCCCATGAAAACATGGTGAAAACATCAGTGAAATTAACATGGGGATTGGATTGGCGTTCACCAAGTTGTGAATTTCATGGTGACTGTTCAGTGAGGAAATCACCAAGCAAGTGCATTTGGTGTATTCCAAAGTGAATTGTAGTTGATGAAAAATACCGCGAATTCACACCGGGGAAATCACTGGGTTAGTGGAGTTGCTGATATACTTGTGTACTTTACATTGGTGAAAAATGTGATGAATGTTCACCAAGGAATTCACTTTGCAAAATTGAACGCCTTTTTCATAAAAGAATATTGACCAGTGGTTTCCTTAGGGAAGCCAATGTAACTCATTCACTAATGCAAATTGACCTGGTGAAAAATTTCGTGAATGTGCATAAATGAAGTCAATCATGTTTTTATTATCGAATTATTTTTTACTCATACCTAAATCTTTGGATACAAATATTTAAAAAAAAAAACAGTCATGTAAATTTTTATGATTTTATTGAAAAAAATGCTGCCAATGTGCAGATCCCAATTTTTACCTGCTCCGTGGTGACACACAAACGTTTAATGTCCGCTTTCATTTCGTCTATCATATCTTGTTGATTCTATACAAAATGTAAAGCAGATATATAGAAATTTAATTTAATAAAATAATAATAGTTATAATTACCGTTTTCTTAAAAATCCGCCTTGGCTGCTTTGTGGGTGAAAATTCAATGGAGTCCATTGCAGACTGTTTAGATCCGGAAGCCTTTAGAAAAAGAGCAAAAAAATAGGACTAGATAATTGTAGAAAGGGATTTGTAATTTAAATAAAATTACCTGAATATTTTCCTTGTCCATTTGAACACAATTACCTACCAATTTACCTAAATATTCACTTTTTTACGCTTATAATTTATTTTCTAAACTCTTTTTAATAATTTTAAGCTTTACTCACTTGTTGACACTATGAACAATGGAATTCAACTGAAAAACAGTTTCTCGAAAAAACAACAATGCTTTCAAAACAAATCACTTACCCCGAACACTGTGCGTTGTTGTTGGAAATAACTTTGTTTCTAAGCAAACCAGGCTGGGAATCGCGAATCGAAGTTTTATGATATGTAAAAAACCCGAACATTGCAATCCTTCAACCATGCGTCGCCATCACCGTCGGTCGTTGTTGTTGGAAATAACTTTGTTTCTCGAAGCAAACCAGGCTGACGAACGGGAACGGCAATTTTTTATTGTATGTAAAAAACCCGAGCATTGAAATTCTAAAACTGAAGCCAATCTCCGTATTATTCAGTGGCAGGTAGAGAAGAAAAAGGCAAATATAAACAAAAACAAAACACCCATCTCGTGCTTCATATCGGGAATGAAATATTTTACAAGGAAAAAGATAGGGTGGATTGTATAATCATAGGAAAAACGCAATGCCTTTCAGTAAGGATTTCATTGCATGCTATTCCTCAATGATTCGAGTAGCTGATTTCCTTGGCGATTTCACACAAAATTTTCATTGGTGAGCAAATTTCCTACTGGGTATATTAAGTATACATTATGAATATAGAAAATAGGTGACTATGTATACTTGGGATGTGTGGATTTAGGTGCTTTGCCTACATTGTTTTGAAAAAAGAAATATCAGCTATTATAGCTTAAATTTTAATTGTCAAGAACAAAATTTAATAAAACAGATTTCCACACACAAAGTCAGAAATATTTTGATTTTTGCGAAAAATGAATGGGTATATTGTGATTGTAAGTCTGATCAATTTCATTTATTCAGTTGTTGTTATTTTTTCTGTTAGAAAAAAATCTGTTTTTTATATACACACATATTCTTTCGAAAACAATAACATTTCAAATAAGAAGAATGAATTCTTAGAAATTTAATATTTGTTAAAAAATATAAGGGCTTTTTAAAATTGTAAACTGTAAAACCAACAAAAGAAATATAATCCCAATCAAGGTCACAAGTAACGAAATCAAAATGTATTTCAAAGAAGACTCGAAAGGAAAGACAGCTTTTTAGAAGCGAGAGAAGTCAAAAAGTACTATCAAACAATGTTTTTGTCTATTAGGGCTTCTTCAGTGATTTAAACAAAAATAATGTCTTAGACATTCAATGTATCTTAAATTTTTGTAAGAGCTTAATAAAATATCACCGTTTGTACGAATTTCAGATTTTTAGGATGATATTTAAAAATAACGTTTTTCTATATTCTAAAAATTGAAGTGCTTAAGGTTTTGGTTTTTGGGTTTTATAACTTAACAAACTGTTATACTTGAATCATAAATCAAATATTTTCACTTCAAGTGTCATTATTAATTTTAACAAGTGATCTTTAAAACAATATGGAATTAGTCATGAATTTCAATTAAACCTTTTTTTAACTTTTAAGTAAGGCCACAAATAGAAAAAGGCCTTATTTAAGGTTAATAAAATTTACTTCACACTCTCCTGATTTAAATAAAACAAGTAAAAATAAAAACGAATGTAGAATGTATTTATTTTAAAAAGTATTAATAAATGGGTTACTTAATAAAACAAGTTCTTAAATTCTAAAATATTGTATGCTCGTATACAATTTGTATTGGAAGCGGACAAATGCGACTTAATATCAATCTGAAAAGCTGAAATTGCAATATAAAAGTTTTGCAATTCAAAAGCAATTTCAATTATATACATATTCTGGTTCACCAATATACAAAAGTTGCTTTCCGAAAATAAAAAATGCCATGTGGTAGTATTTGGTCTTTTTTTTCGAATCAGTCTAATCTACGTGTAATAACCAATTACTATTCAAATATGTATATTATATAAATGTAGTTGTTTTCTATTATTATGGCATTCTAAACACATCAAACATAACAATTAAGTACATATCTTGAATGATTTAATCTCCTTACATCTTCATATTTATTAAGGTCCTCAGATATTTTTTTTTTTCGACGAAAAACCAAAAATTTTACTATAATTTGCTTATACCAAAAATCTTTAAGTTTTATTTTTATTGTTCCTAATGTATACTAAAAATCTAATATACTTTTGTATTCTTTTTTAAGTGCAAACAGTGTGGCAAAACATTCAAGCGTTCCTCTACATTATCTACTCATTTGCTCATACACAGCGATACTCGACCTTATCCTTGCCAATATTGTGGAAAACGATTTCATCAAAAATCTGACATGAAAAAACACACGTACATTCACACAGGTGAGTTGATGATTTTTATAATTATATTTCCACTTTCACACCCTCTCCTCATCCTGTTTTCGAAAACCCCACCATAAAAACCATAAGTTAATGATTGAATTTTGAAAAGGAAGCTCAAATAAAAAAACTGCTGCAAAAAGAACTCATGGTAAAGTGTCCTGATTAAACGGACAGTGAACATAAAATATATAAATGTATGTTTCTTATGTGACAAAAGCACTTCTATTTCCATCTAAATGCACGTTAGCTCCGTTCTTTCTATAACAATTAATATCGTTATCTGATTTAATTTAACTAATTGGTTATATGTGATTGCATGAATGTCCCTTGTAATGTGGAGGTTAAAACAATTTCATTAACATGATTTTTTATTTGTGATTGCAGGAGAAAAACCCCACAAGTGCACGGTTTGCTTGAAAGCTTTCAGCCAGAGTTCCAATCTCATCACTCATATGCGTAAGCACACAGGATATAAGCCTTTTGCCTGCGGACTTTGTGATCAATCGTTTCAAAGGAAAGTCGATCTGAGACGCCATCGGGAGAATCGCCACGGAGAGGAAAATCCAGCATCAATAAAAATGGAAGTTACAAGTAGCTGCTAATAATAATTAATTTTAACTTCAATTTTATTATATAAGTAGATATTGTAATTAAGTATAAGTGTTTAGTAAATATTTTTAAGCCAATAGTCTCTAAAACCAAAGTTTTTAATCAGTTTTATATTGAATCTCCTGTAAATAATTATTATAATTTTGTATGTCTAGTCTTATGTTTTATTTAATTTAATTTAATTTAATTTAATGTAAATTTATTTTATTTTATTTTATTTTAATTTAATTTCTTTGTAATAAATTATAGAGGGCAGAGCAGCTAATCAAACCAAAGAAAATTCATTTAACATTAAGGATTGTCTTCGTTTATAAAACCTTAATTCATTTAAAAAAAAAAGACTTTTGTAGAATAAATTAAATTATGAAGAATGAGGCGAATAAGTTTGAATACTAAAAAGAAAGATACTATGTTTGTTAACTATAGTTTGAACATTTAAAAAAATATTTTTAAAACATTTAATATAAACTAATTTAAGCTTAATATATAACTTGCGATTGTTAAGAGAATGTAAGAATGAATTATAATTTATATATGAAAATTTTGTTATAATAAATTATAAATATTTAACTAGAAGTTTTATTTTTTATTTTTCATAACTAGCGTTGTTTTACCTCCCGTAAAATGTTGTGAAGATGAAGTCCAGAAACTCCGACAGAGAGTTTAAAAAGCAATAACGTTGTTGCATGTTTAAAAAGAAGGAAATATTGCAATTTCTAGAATAATTTCATTTTTGTGTTCTTCAAGTAAGGAAAAGAAAGCTTTACTTAACTACGTACAAAATAATCTCAAAATTATTTTGAGAAGATTATTCCTGCGAAAGATTATAAAGAGAGTAAGCCTGCAGTTTTTTCAGTATAGAATATTGTTTATAATATATGAACCGGGGAATAAATTTGAGATTTAGAAGAATGAAGGTATTTATTGAATTGATTGTTTAGCCTTTTGATAAATATCATGTGATAATTTGTCAAGAAACATGTCTTGTTTTAAGCTTGGTATACTCATAAATCTAATAAAACTTTGTCAAGAATAAGTACAAGCAAAACGGTTTAGCTTAAATTGCGACATTAAAAAAAAGGGTCGGGTTGGGTATTGATCATTTCATTGCTGAGTTCGTAATTGTAAAACTTCGTCAGTACTACCAAAATTGCGTTCTTAAATGTAAACAAATTGCAAAAGCAATTTGCGGTTAAGTTGTCATTTTTTTAAAAATATTATTCTGTTTTCTTAGATTTTCATTCTCAGGACTAAATCTGAGTTCAAATCCAAATCTTGGTCCGAAATTGCTTAAGTTCGTTAAAAGCAAACTGCTGGAAGTTCTGCGCAATTCAAGAATCAGTTATTACTACAAAGTGGCTTACTTAAAAAGGTATGCCTGGTTTTAAAACTTTCATCCGGATTTTGTTTAACTTTTTGAAATATGCCTTATGAAAATCTTTCTTAAAGGTTTTCATATTTGAAAACATTTTCTTTCTTTCTTATTTTTGACAATTTTTGTCTAACGACAACGATTTCTTCCTTAAATATAACAACAATAAGTTTTAAAATATTTTTGTTGATACTTATTTTTTGGTTACATATCTCATTTTGTCAATTTACATATTTACATATACAGTGGTGGCCAAAATAATAAGAGTGAATAAATTTACAATTTATTCTAAGTTTGCTCTCAAAATTTTCCAGTGCTACTGGACAATTTTCATAAATATTTATCATATCATGAATGAATTTATTTATTCACGAAACTAATTTTTCAGTGGATAAAATAATAAGTGTGCACTCTAATATTTCTGCGAATTTATTATTTATTTTTTTGTTTTAAATATAAAATAACCTAAAACACTGAACATAACATTGTCTTGAAGAAGAACTCTGTTCCATTTTAAAACTTAAAGATGAAGGTAACAAACGTTATGCTTTCATTTGCAGAAGATAATACTCGTGTTTGTGGGAAAATCCATCCATAGTATAGTAGGATTTTACACGAATAACAAAAACAATATCCATAGTATGAATACTAGCGATAAGAGTTAGAGTAGAATCTTACTAGGGATGGGTTGTTGACATTTATACGAGTCTCGAACGGATCTTATGTGATTTCGTTCTCATATGTTGGTACGATTGATATTGCATTCGTATCTCGATGACAATCTTCGTTGAGTAGTTGTGCATTTGGAATCATGTGATTTCCATTGGCAAAAAAAAGTATCTGTTACTGTTGATATTATTTAGTTTTGTTAATAAAAATGGACTTACTGGGCTTATTTTGCAAGAATAGAACAGATAATTAAGTTTTGCTCTGTTTCCACTAAAGGTTTATCTCAGCTTAGATTAAATAAATATTTTTGGTTTTTCCACCGCACAAGAAGATTTAAAAATGATTAAGTTTAACAGCACTTTCTAAAATGCAAACTGTGTTTCGATGTTTCTTATGAAATGCAAGTGAGATAGTTTGATTCGTATTAAATAATGAAGAACTGAATAGTTCAGCAACATGTAAGAATACGCTACATACTTAATGTGCAATTTTTTTTAAAATTTGATTAAAACAAAACTATATTTGTTGTACACAAACATGCCAATAAACAGACCATAATGAATTATCTGTAAAACCAACTCCTCCACACACTTTTATCTTCACAAATTTGGAATCGACTCCGATCCCCTACCGGAATCGAGTCAAATCAAGTTTATTTCAACTCGATTCAGTTATATAAAGAATTGAGACGAGCTTCAATACCACATGTTATTGTAGTAGTCTACGAACAAACCCCCTTCTTGAAGTTTTTATTTTATGTCAGAGCTGCAATTGTTAAATGAACTATTTTTATAGAACCTCAATTTCCAGATGTTTTCTTACCATTTCCTCTTGAAAATTGTCCATATTAGTTAGTTTTTTTTGCTAAGTTAATTTTAACATTTGATTTTCACAAAGCTTTCTTCTATTTGTGTGTTTTTTATTATTATTCTGACAGATCTTCTTTCAGTTGTAGCAATTTTTAAATACAAAAATCTGGATACTGCGCTACACTGTTCTGTATATCGAATACCAAAAAAACGTACTTTATCTGCTATTAGCAACGATAATTTATTTACATATTTAAAAATGCAAGGCAAAAAGAGCTTTCTCAGCTTTATTTTTAAAAGCTCTTGTCTGTTAATACTTGTCTGTTAAGACAAATAAATGTTTAATTTTTCCTGCAGGGATGAGACATCTGTATAAATTTATTATCTGTGCTATTAGTGTGGACATTCCAGTAAGCTAATGATCCCAAACACACTAATAAAGTCGTGACAAGGTAGTTTAAACAAAAGAATGTGTTAATTTTACAATCTCCAGGCCTACACCCCATAGAAAATCTTTGGAAAGATTTAAAAAATATCGTTCAAGAAGACCACAAATCCTGAGCCAGTATTGAAAGATATCCAAGAAAAATGGTACGCAGCGCCTGTGGAAACATATCTTAAACTTATTGAATATATTCCAAGAAGATGTAAAGCGGTTCTTAACAACAAATGCACCCACCAAGTACTGACGTCTTGAGGTTACCCATTTACTCATTTTTATTAAAAATTTGAACTTTAACTGATTTTTTACTTTATCCTTGGGATAGGAAAAAGAAGCAGACAAATTGTTTTATATTTTAGATTATAAACTTGAATTTTTTAAAATTAAATATCACATTAACAATATGAAATAAGATCAACTTACAATACGTGTGATCATTTTAATATATTTTTTTTTTTAAATAAAGACTTTTGTAATAAAATTGTAGAAACAAAATTTCTCTTTTAATATTCAGGCCACCATTGTATATATGTATGTATAGATTCAAAAATAAAATGTAAATTACATAAATTCAAACGTACGTACGTATGTATATATATAGAAGTATTTGTTCTTGAAATGTTTTAATTTTTTTTTAATTGGTTATAGTTTTTTTATTAATCTAAAAACATAGTAGTTAAATAGTAATTTTACTTAAAATTTATGTTTCGGACTCATTTTCGAGATTTGGTCAAAGAAAAAAAGAAGTAACGGGATTTCCTTTTAAAAGATTGATTTTCTTCAGGAAACTGTTAAAAGTGTATGACCATTTTCTACTACTCGAGATTTGATCGAGGAAAAATGATGTAACGGGATATCCTTTTAAAGGATTAAATTTCTTCAAGAAACTTTTATAAGTGTTTTTTTTTTAACATTTGATCGACTACAAAAAATAACTTCTAGTTTAAATTTTTAAAGGTTAACAATAAAATCTCTTGTTTCAATGTACGTTATATTTGTATTTATTGTTATAAGCGACTGTTACGAAGTTACTAAAAAAATGCACATGCGCCCTCATAACAACATTTATGTTTATTCTTTTCTAAGACCTATCCTAATGTTAAATTACCCCTATACTCAAAATGCAAGACGGAGCACCTACCCACTGGCTGATTAAAATAAAGTGAATCCTGATATGGTGGGTCCTGCATTAAGTTTCATTTTATGTAACAAAAATAACGTTTATTTCAATAGAACATACACCTGCGTTCTATCTTTGAATACATAACGTCCCCACATATCTGCCTCCATATTAGAATGGGTTCCAATAATTTTACTGACTTCGTTTTAAAGTAGCCCCTGATTTAATAGCCACCTGCCAACTAACCAATGTACATTCGTGAATATAATGAATTAAATGATTTGTAAATTGAATTACCTAATTTTCAAATGGTCTATACAAGTCCTGTCGATACGCATGTAAAAAGTAAAATTTTGTGAAAATGACATTACCAAGTCCAATAAGTCAATACATAAGAGCGGAAAAAGTATAAACAAACATTCGAACGTATTTCGAATTGGTAATAAAAACAAGAAGGATACAAAGCACCTGTCTCACGAATTGTGACCCACTTCTTGTCCTGCACCAATATCTTTTCAATCAGAGTATGGAGTGGATGGCCTGGGTCAAATTAGTTTTTCTTTGATTGGAAAGAGAATGCACTTGTTATATTCTTTTTTATAACATAAACTATTTACGTATATATAAGAGCCCACGTATGTATGTATATAATTTTATAAATGAATCAAATTCGAGGTTTCTGAAAACATACGAGATGCACTAATGAACGATTCCTAAAAAGAAACAACGTAAAACTCATTTATGCGACAGGTGTATCTTCAGTTTGAGTGCAGAGTGAGATTAACGGTGTGCAGGCAGGCCCCACTTGCTTGATCATTTTTCCTTTGTCTTCCTGTCCTCCTCTGGACGAAGTATAAGATTGAGAAGAGGCGGCAGGAATGAAAAAATCTGTTTCCAAGAGCTAACACATGACACGAGCCAAAAAAACAACCCTTAGGTAAAAATATGTTAGCTTGTTGTACGAGTGTCCCTAAAATATTATTCAAATCTTTAAATCAATATGACCTTATGCTTGTATGAAACCGCTATACATTAGGAACGTTTATAATATTTATCTGCAGACATTAGAATGCAAATTATTTTTTAAAAAAGTTAGAAAGTTTATTTGATTTGCCAAATGAAGCTTACGGTCTTAAAAAAATTAGCAGTTTATTTTAAGGCAGGTAATTAAAATGCCATAACACTCTCCCTAAAAATGTTGCTATTGCTCTTAATGTTGAACCAAATCTGATACCAAAGTATAGAAAATTAAATCCTTTCTTTTTTGTGAAGAAATAATTTATACATTAACGTGCAAACTATAACACATTTTTATATTTGTTGTTGTTTTGTATTGTATAAACATTCAGGCTACCATTTTTTTCTTATAATCAGTTAGAGCTATTAGTTACCTTACCTCTATTCAATAAAAATGATTTTAAACTTCCCATTGAAACTTATTGTAATCGGTCCGATTTGTCGACATATCAAGGTCCCTAGAGTCAAACAAATAATTTTTAGAGAGATGTCTGTTCGTGCTTGTTGTCGTCCATATCTCAAGAACCAGTAGATATATCGACTTCAAATAAATTTTATTATACAAATAATAATCCAGAAAGATGCAGAAAGAAGTGGGTGTTTTTTTTTTAAGGAAACATTTTGTTTATCCAAAAAAAAAAGCCATTAACCAATAACGCTAGCAACTTGAATTAAGTTTTATTTTATGTATTGTGAAGTGATACCAAACTAATACAATTTTGAAAAACAACAGTTTTCATATATCACAAAAACTGACAAAAAAATTGTTAGACCGAATATTTTACGAACAAAAAATGGTTTTACGTTTTTGACATCTGGTAAAATTTTGAGATAAATCGATTTTTTTTTTACAAAAAATAAAAATTTTGGCTTCAAACTAATTTCATCTTATAGAAAATATAGTTTTTGGGATTCAATAAAATTTGTATAAAAATACAACAGTCATTTAAAAAAAATTAAAATCCCAAAAAAAAGTACACAAAATTTTTAAAAATTCATAATTAATTCTAACAACCTTAACAAATGAAAGTCTTTTCTTTAAAATGATTTCATTTTGTGATAATTTGTTTGTAAACGTAAGATACTGATCTAAGAAAAATCTAATCTGTATTTGTTTATATGAAAAGTTTAAAATTTTAAGAAATGCTGCTAAAATTGCGATTAAAAATCTCGCTAAAAAAACAGATTTGAACACAAACTTCTTCATCGCAAAACATCAAAACCAACAAATACAACAAACACTGATAAGAATTCTATTCAAGTATTAGGCGAACAAAGAAAGATATTGACTTTAAATTACACAAAATATTGTTACGAATATCTTGCTAAGGTTTTAAGCAAGACAAATATATAGACGGGATGGGAAGTTATCAGTATGGGTCGCATCTGAAGCTCGTGAAAGTGCTATAAATCCCTTTTTATAGCAGAGAAATTCAAGATTATTACATTTATCTGCCAACGGTTGCTTTAGCAATTTATTGATTTTCATCTCAAAATTCAACCAAACGTGGAAATTAATCCTCTTGAACTGATATTAGAGATGAGTTATAATATTCGCAATTCTTGTTATAAGGACTTTCTCTTTCTTGAATTATTTTTTGAGAAAAGGACACCTGTCAAATTGCGCATAGCCTAAGCCAACGTGTTACGTTATCTATCGGGCATTGGCTTTGATTCGAACATAATGTTTCCACACAAAACGCCCCTCTTTGATGACATTTTATTGCACAATTGCTAAAATTCAAAAAATCATCGCAAAAAATTCAATTTTTTCTGAAATGTCCCCTACTTTATCTACAAAAATTTCCAATTTTTCATTTGAAACCATTCTGGACCGATTGAATAGGTATCTCTACACAATTATCAATTTTCGATTATCCCATTCCCGGGGGTTTTCCAAAATGTTCTCTCACAAAAACCTTTCTTGCTAATTATAATCAACCAACGAATTATTGATTAATTATTACATATTATCACATGATTTTGTTGTATATATATAGAAGCCGACTAAATGCAGAACCTGCAACCATTAAGTTTCAAGAAATAGTCAATAGTCAAATAGTCAACCTAAAACTTAGTTTACAAATTAGTCCTTTTCTTTTTATTTGAAATAGAGCAGGAGATAATACCTACTTGTGTAGTTAGGTACCTAATTTATACCTTATTACCAAAATTTCTTAAACTTAAATCAAGTTTAATTTTTTTTTTCATTGATGTGTTTCGGTGAAATCCTTTCATTATTTACCGCCACACGACACATCAAAAAGTGACCATCGATCGCCGGCCACAGCGGCAGCGGCGGCGTCGTCGTCCTATCATTGACCGGTCAGTCATACATATATATTGATGCAGTTCTTTGATCATTGAACGTTTTCGCGGTGGACCAAACCAAACCAACGATTTGCCAATTGAAAAATCTGGAAAAAAATGCACTTGTACGCAATGATGAAATTCCGGAAATTCCTTTATATATCTTCAAAAGCCATAGAGCAATCTCCGCATAAAGAAATTGCATTGAAATTGCCGATCGATCATATGATGGCGGCAGCAACGACGCCGACGTGCGATAACATCAAATTAGCGAAAACACGCTTTTGTTTTCGGAGCAATTATGTTATGCGACAATCGTCGATACAAATTGATCACTTTTTATATTGTCCCCGAAAAATCGTTCACAAAAAGAAAATCTTGGAATACCTACCGCTCTACCGCTATACCGCTATCCCTACCCTACCCATATACTTGTTGGTATACTTAATTTTTTGTTTCGTCCTGAAAACATCGAATTGCAGTAATATAACTTTCATCTTAAAATAATGCCGACAAGCATCAGACATCAATAAGATTTCAGAGAAGTTCAATTTTATATTGCAGATTGGAATGCCACCTGGATTTACATTATTTCGCAAACTTTTTCTTATAAACTAGATATTTTTATGAGAAAATTAAAGTGTTGGATTTAATTTGAAAAGATTAAACTCTTTTCCTTAAAACTCACGACTGTTGTTATGCCTACTCAAAAGGTCACACCTGCCTTTAAAGCCTCTTATCTTGAACGTGGTCGTACGTTTAAATCTAGAAGTAATTATTGATTAAATGAATAATTTTCACCTGTAGCTGTAGGTATACTTTTTCGAGCCCTATGGCCCATCATTATATAAAGAGTATCTGAGCAAGGATATTTTGTCGGTTGTGCAAGGACAATGAAAATTACAAACTTATGTATGTATGTATGTTCCTGAATTGAATCCTGTTTTTTTATTTCGTTATAGTTGATGCTGCTTGAGATTTAAATACATCGGTTTTTTAGCTTATTGTATCTTCATGGTTTAGTTATATTGCAATGAAATCTAATCTAGCTCTAGAGAAATTGCATATCCATAAAAAGTTTTGGCTTGACAATAGAATCAAGATAGGATAAGATGATCCAAAATTTAAGAAGAAGTTGTTTAAATAAGTTTCAATAGTTTTTTAAAAGAGTATTGAGTTACCTTATGACCTTACTTAAAATGTCCATAGTTAGTCGAATTGAACATGAACATGTTTTATAACAACAATGCCGAAAAATATTGGTTAAAAAACGGACCCCATTTTATTTTATTTTAAAACATTTATATGCTACAATAATGCTTACATGTCTCTGTCATATTAAAGGTATTTAAAAGCCGTTTTTGAAACATGTCAATTATATTATTTAATTTAACCAAAATTTAAATGTTATGCTTAGTATAATATGAAATAAGTTTTAAGTCAATAATATGCATAAATCGAGCCGAAAATCAATTTTACCAATTTTAGTATAACTTTTTGTTTGGGATTTTATTTTTGTGAAAAATGATGTCAATTCTATTTATCTAGCAAGATGCCAAAAACGTTGTATATGTTGGAGGTAATATTATTTTTCGTTTATAAATATTCAAGGTAACAAGTATTTTTTTTAAATGTAAAAAAAATGTTTGTTAAACAGTTTTAAGTCAATGCTAATTCGGTTCTACTTCCACATTGTAAAATGTAAAATTTAATTGAATTATTATTTGTATTTCGTAAGATAATTGCAGCGACGAAAGTTATTGCTTTTTTTAAATAGGAAAAATTGCATTTCTTGATGTTATTATCTTTAAAACTAAATTTAATTGAATTATATGTTTTTATGGTCGACGAAGCACATTTTTAATTTGAAAAATCGAAACAAATAAAACATATTTCCATCATGTTAAGTTAAAATTATATCTTTCATTTTCTAGAATGGCAGGTGAACAAAATAACATGAATGGATTTTGTTTGCGTTACCAATTTATTCATATATTTAGACAATCTTACATTTTTTTTTTAATTTAAATGGCTCAAAATAGTTGGAATGCCTCATAACCCAGACAATTTTCTACTGATTTACTTGAAATGTTAAATATATGTATCTTATGTACTTTTTGGCAAATTTTATTACTCTTTTTAGAGGTGTACGATTTGTACGTATTTACAATAGTTATTATGTTTAAAATTAAAACAATTATTGGAACATTAAATAAATTAAATTAAACTAGGTGGCGAGACAGTCCGTAGAGAACTATAGGGCCTAGTGACTTGCAACTCTCAACCATTCCTTTGTGTGAGTAATTGCAGGGATGGAGGGGACCTACAGTTTATATGCCGAATCCGAAGGGCTAATTTGAGAAAGCACCTATCATGACAAGAATTATTCTTGGAGAATTTGTCAATTCCTCGCAAGAGGCAGTACCCGTGAAAAAACTTTAGGTGGCACAGGCAGGGATCGAACCCAAGACCTCTCGCATGACAGTCCAACGCACTTTTTTTTGTTTAATTCGTTTTTATTAATTTATTCTTAAAACTATCTTAAAGCTAGACAAAAATTCATAAAACTTGCCTAATTAACCATAACTTACAACTGCCTTACTGTTCCCACACAGACATTCTAAGTTAAAATACAACATTTAATACTGATGCCTTTCGGCCCTAAGATCTATTTTACTGTAATTCATTTTATTTATTTTTGTTTATTCGGAAAATAAAAAAATACTAATTTCAATATCTTTTTTACTTAAAAACTACTTAAAATTAGGTCCTTAAATAAAACTTTAAACTAACTAAAATTACCTATTCTACCTATAAACTACCTATACGACTAGCTCGTGCAATGTGACCTCGAACGAGTTTTTTCATGAAATTGTCAATTCTGTTGACTCGAGCCCCGTTGTATATGACCTCGTTGGGATAGTAATGCACGTAAGAAGATTCGGCTGTTCGTTATAAGCCGGAACAACGTCGTAAGCACTGCCGCTCGAACACCCGAAACAGAATTGTCTTCGACTTCTGGACATTTATTTTTAGTTTCCAGTCGTCGCAATATCGCTGAATCTTGTCGGAATCACGCTGCAAGAGAATTCTAATAACCTCAACCTTTCGGGACGTTATGTACGCAATTAGATCGTCGGCGTTTGCAATTGCCTTTGTAAGACTACCTATCAGATCGCTGGTGTAAATACTGAAGAGAATCGGCGAATTCACCGCTCCCTGTTGAAGATCATTTTTAATTAAGAATGTTGTGTTAGAAGTTACATTGCCACTTTTGACAACAAACTTTCTACGGTTAAGCATATCATAAAGTATATACAACAATGGCTGGCTTATGCCAAAACTGCTCAGTTTAAGGTAAAGACCCTCTAACCATACAGTGTCAAAGGCCTTTTCCAAATCAACCAGAACAACTTCTGTGGATTGTTGTTTTGACTTATTTATTGATATATTTTTGGAAATCAGAATCGAGTTTAGACTCAGCATGAATTGTGTCATGACCCGCCTTGAAAACTTTTCGAAAACTTATCGACCGAAGATTTGACGGGTTGGAGTTGTCATTTCCTTTTTCGGGAGAGGATGAACCCCAGCGGTATTCCAATACACTGGATAATATGCATTATTCAGTGCATTATTGAAGAGTTTGGTGTAAATGTCCATTGCCTCCATCGGTAAATGTCTTAGTACAACGTTGGATATACCATCCACACCTACCGACTTTTTTTTTTTTTTTTATTGAGTTGACGATGAGCTGAAGCTCAACCCTCGTCACTAACAAGGGAACAGTCCAACGCACTAACCATCATGCCACGGGTACTTTATTGGAACATTATGATGCAAAATTAAAGGAACTCTTAGTTCGGCGCTTTAACTGGCTTATTTTTCAGTATTTCTGAAAAAAAAGTCCCCAATTAGGCTATTTTTTCTTCATCTAGGTTGGCCTAACCTCTAAACTTTTAACTGTTAACTCCAAACCCCTGCTTTTACCACATTTGAACAGCAAACATACTTGCAAAAATTCTCCCATTTATGTCCAACATATGCACATGTTCAACCATGGTTGGATTCTCTTATGATAAAATAAAATTTTCAAAATCGCTATTACAAAAGGGAATTGTTTTTGTCATGTAATCTCATCTGTAAGTCGAAAACAATGAAAACAGACAAAATTCAACTGCAGAATTTAATAAGAACCTACCTCGAATCAAATCATTCATGTCGCTCACCAAAGCCAATTCAATACCACTTCATGCCCATAGATACAGATATCTTCAAATGAACCTACCCAGATCCATACCAAACATACATACATTCGAACAAAACAAACAGTTTTATAACTATTTTGAACAATAGTTAAATGAACCCATTCCTTCAAACTATGAGTACTGTCACGTAATCATAATGATAGCAATGAACTTCAACTGACAGTCGTTTATCTTTTTGTGCTGTTCGGAATTAGACCCAAGCAACTACCCCAGTCGCCAGTTGCTAGACCCCAGTCAACGAACTGGGGGTTTCTCTTATACCTACTTCCTAAGACTTGCCTGGCCACATATGGATAACCATTAGGACCCGCATCTCATGCTAATACGCCACCAGTAGAAATAATATGGCTTCTGCACTCTGTATTGGAGATAGAGACAGATGTTGAAGCTTGAAGTTGTATGAATTCTTTAAAGTTATGTATTTTTTTTTCAATTTCAAAATTGCATGTCGCACTTCACGATCATATTCTGGTTAAAAAAAAACCAAAGGAGTTAGCTGCCAGCAATAAAGAAACAAAACAAAACAGCGAATGAATCTTCAAAAGGAAAAGAAAAGAGGAACTATTTTGTCGTGTGCCATCCGTCATTAAAAAAATGGTCTTCATTTTATTGATCTGTTTACGGACCTTCCTTACCTTATGCTATGGAAGATCATGGCATCTTGCTTCACGCAGGAAACTAAAAAAAAGACCCAACATAAAAGTGATCATCGAAAACGACATACGGTGTGACGATTAGGGATCACTTCTGCAAGATTCTTCTTCTCTTGTAGTTGTAGGTACGATCTTTTGTGGATACTACACAAATTTAAAGATTTGTGGATTTTTAAATTGACCTTTGAAGGTATCTACTTCACTTACCTATGAAATGATGGAAATGTAATACTACTGTGTTACCACGTGCTGTCCAACTTCTTATTTGATAAAATAAGCGTTAGCGCGTGAAAATTGAACAGACAACTATACGTATATTTTTGGAGGAAAACGCTTGATATGAATATAAACGGCGGTGTTAGGCGAGGCGGCGGCGGCGGCGCTTTGCTTGAAAATATACTGTTTCGGGGTATTTTGAACAATTTATTAATTAGTGTACATTTCTAATATGTTCGTAAAAACAGCTGATGAATAAGATATAGCAACTTCGTTATAGGTCTTTTTATGAAAATCAGGGAAGTTTTGGCGCCTATTATAGCTGGTTTTAATCATTGGAATTTTTTTGGCAGGTCGTTTATATATGTAGCTAGGTTCCATTTAAAATGATTATTAACAGAAATCTGTTATTCGAATTGCGTAAAATTGGAACCCAAATCAGTTTAACGATTTGTTTCTTTCTTGGACATAAAAGGATCAGCTGTTCATTAAAATGAATTTCCGTCCGGAAAATAGAAAAATACATTTTAAGAGAAAAATAAATGCGTAATTACACTTTTTTTCTTAAAAAAAATCCTTGTGCGATTTCTGATCGATCAGTACATCATTTTCATTTCTAAACAAAGGAAAACACCGTCACATACCGATTCAAAAATGTTTCCAGATGTATTTCAATGTAAGGCGCCAGTTATAGCTATCATTGAAATCGATCCGGAAAATCTTTGAATCGGAATTTGACCGGGTTTCCTTTTCCTTTGATAAGAAATGAATATTGTATACCGATGGACAGGAAATCACACGAATTTTGTTTGAAATAAACTTTAGTTGCAAATGTTCAAAAGTGAAACGAATCGTTCCATTGGCTTGTGTTCCAATTTCACTCAATTCAAATGACAGATTTCTGTCAGTAAAAATTTTTCGGTGAATTTCAAACAAGACATTTTTTTCAATGACAGACATTTTTAATGATAGCTATAAACGACCTGCCAAAAAAATTCCAAAGTTTGTTTTGAATGATAAAAACCAATTGTATCTATATATGTTATATATATATGTTTTAGCTATCAGTAAAATCCATCAGTAAAATGTTTGTTTTTAGTTTTTGAACATGTTACAAACTTATTTCTAGCTAAAGATTGATGCAATAAGATGAATCCTATATTCAAGTATTTTTTTAAAAAGAAACTATGCTTTAATAGTTTTATTTAATTTATAAATCCATTTTAATTTTTTTAATGATGAAATTTCATTTTACTGAACAGCTGACTGTCAAAAGCCAAAACAAGATTCAATTTCGTTTTACTGTTGCAATTGTTTACTGTTCCGATCACGTCATTCAAAATATTACTGATGAAAGCAACAGCAGAAAAATTGTCTGTGGCGCGAAGCTCGATGTTATGATCGAAAGAAAACAACATTTAATATCTTAAATTTACTGATTGCTATAAACGCTCATCAGAAAACATTTCAGATTCCTTCTATTTCAAATTTTACTGATAGCTATAATCGGCCCTAAGCTAAAAATGTCCCCTTTATTACGTTTTTAAATTTTCCGTGCTAATACTAAGCCTTACAAAGAAATTGAATAGTCACTATATGGATTTATGAATTTTGGATCTAAACAGAGCACAGAGTTGATCGAAGCCAACTTCACTTATTTTTGTTAGTGGTTTGAACGAAAATGACAGTTCTGGTTCATAATTTTACCAGATGGTCTGCAAATATGTTGCTTTGATCGCTCGTAACTTTTTACAAAGCCAGAAAAGATAAACGCCAAAGGATTTCTTGTCAGCTACAAATAAAATTGTTTGTTTTATCTTTGTCCGAGGAATTCTGACTTTGTGTTTGCTTTCAGTTCAATGTCGAATCTGGATTCCAAGAAAGATTGGGATCAAAATTCCTATTGGGAAAAAATCCATATTCGAATTTTCCATAATCATGTAAGATGTATATGCAGTATGGTGATCAGTCATTTCCGGTTAAGACCAACAAGGCTTAACAGTACAAGTATAGATATGTCAAAAATGGTACCTTCCTAAAAAAATAAACAATTGGATTAAACCCAATAAATAGAGGAGTATAGTTTCAAGTTGACAACAAAACAACAACAACTGGCTCTTATTTGATTTAGTATTGATTTGCCTTTTAATACAAATCATCCAAGAAAGCGAAAATAGAATCCAATTTATGTTTCTTCAACCTGCTATAGCTGCAAATCCTTAACCCTTTTGTTGGTGTACTTAAAAAACACAGTTTCTTCTTAAGTATGTAAGAAATCAAACTAGCTATAGAATAAACAGGGTTACCATATCCTAAAATAGTTGAAAAACTAGTTAAAAAATATTTGTAGCCCAAAATTTGGAAAACCAGTAGATTAGTGCAAATCCATTAAACGTTTCTAAAAACTTAAATCATAATCGCAACTTATCATTTATTATTTATACATATATAATCAGATTTATGGTACCTAAATATCCGGCTACAAATATGACATCCTTACCAGAATTATCGTCAGTGTCAACCTCGTTTTTCTAAAAGTTCTTTTGTCTGTGTTTTGTTTAAATGATTTTTTCATACGATCTTATAAATTGACCAAAGTTAGATTTGAGCTATTTGTAGCCCAATTATAATTGGGCTGTCAGAATAAAATAGTTTTGAGAAATATTGGAAAAAATAGCCCAATTTCCTATAAATATCGAAATATGGTAAGCCTGAGAATAATCCCAGCGACCACCGATGTCAATGTACATATGTATGAATTTTTGTATTTGTTTCGTATCGCATACATGCTTATGTAGGTATTCATTCGATGTGCATTTTCTGAAGTAAATATTTCTTTCTTTCCTATAAAACTGTCAATCTGAATCCATACAACTGCATCAGTTTCTGATTAGCTAAATCCTTTTAAATTAATCCTAGAACCCTGACTGGGTTGATTAGAAAATCTAAACATTGTGACTTATTGTTGGTGGTGCTTACTGCTTTGTGAAATAAAAATGACATGATGTGTGAAGTAGTGGATGTTTGTCTTTATATTGGTTGTTGACAATATTGGCGACAATGGCCATCAACCTATAGACAAAGTATTTTTATTTTAAAGCTTAAGTGTCCAAAGCATGCTAAACGAAGAAGGCAAACAAAAACCCCTATATGTTAAGGTATATAGAGACATTATGTATCTGTTGGTCGAAAAGTACGTGTCTATGTATGTTCTTAGGAAGTTTTATTACTGTCATGTCATGTACTTTTCTTGGATATGACACGGAAGTCATAAGTCATATAAGAGCTCATCAAAGTTTTTGTGTGTATAACGATTTTTGAAACTAATAGACCAATATTTGTGAATTCAAATGTGACCTTTTTCAGCTATTCAGCGTTTCTGTAGAGTAATTTCATGGAACACCAATTTTCGCTTGGGAATCAGAGCCACTGGTGGCGCTAGCTGTACAAGAACGTTTAGGGGTGATTTAAGAAGGACATAATCTTAAAACAAGAAGTTGTAATGAGATAGGTGTACCTATATTATTTGTGCACTAATAGGAATTAAGATTTGTGAGGAAATTACAAGAAACAGCTATTAGCTCCGAAGATCAGCACAAAATTCAAATAAATCAAAATGTTGTTTAAATTTCTTAAGATTATTTTTATGCTTGTCCTGAATAAATGTATATGTATGTTAGATTTGCTCCATTTTTCACGGTTTATCCTGCGTCAACTCTGTAGATAAGATAAATTGACGCTAAGGATTGGATAAGCTTAACACTTCACAGCCATCCACACACAAGCTGGGTTTATGTAATCATTGGATATGTTTTGAAATAAACAAATCAGTCATAAAAGTCGAAACAACATGAAATTGATTTTTTTTTCCTGAAGGAAAGTGATCTTCTTCACGCCCAATGGGAAAACTTTCTTCGTAAACAGTTTTTTTTTTTTTCAGAGGAATGACTTGTATTATTTTATTTGAAAAGTAATCAGCTGGCTTGATCAGAAAAATTAATAAATAATATTAGAAACATGTATGCATCTAGATTGATTTACACTTTTATCACCTTGATATTTTGAATTTGTATTTTTCATGTTCGATGACGGCGTCGTAAATAATCCGTTAGAAAAATCCTTACTTAAATTTAGTAATTTTATTGACTTAATTCTTAATCTGTCTAGTTCGTAAAATCTTAATTACACAGAGCTATTTATAAGCAAATCAATAAATAATTAAACACTCACTACAGACACCTTAATAAAATTTGACAAAATTGTTTTTTCTGATCTTAAAGTATATGTTGCTTTATGAAAAAACTTTTTTATTTATAATAATTTGGATCATTTTTAAATTTCTCAAAAAGCTTCAAATATAGTTAATTCCTTAGCTTTTTTCTGTCTTTCTTTTAATTTCAAATTTTCTTATTTTAAATGGCCATTAGATGTTTTGATGGTTCCAGGTGAAGTGAATACAGGTTTTCTATGTGTCTTACGGCTCTTTTAGCACGTCTTAATGTAGTTGATTTATTATGTCAGTTTCCATTCAACCAGAAATCAAATTTTTAAGGATTTTCCTTGAATTGTTCATATCTCAGTTTGCAGCGAACTTAAATAATTACCTTTTTTGACTTGCTCAAATTTAGATTCGAACTAAAGTGATATGTATGGCCCAATTTTATTCTATAAGAAACTAAACCTGGTAATTTTAAAACAAACCAAAAGTAGTTTTGTGTTAAAAATTTGTTTTCTTAAAAAAATGGAGTCTAAAAAGAGTGTATGTTGAAGGTAAAGGCCAGTCGTAGCTTTCAATAAAATGTAGGATTTTTATAATTAAACATAGTAGAATTTCAAGTATTTAAAAAGAAATAATGCATTTGAAGCTTAATTTATTTCGTATATCCACTTGAAAAATAATAATTTTTTATTGAACAAATGAATGCCACAAAAAATTAATTTTGTTCCCGATTCTTTACTTTCCCAATGACATTAATCAAAAAAAAACTTACAGAAAAAGCAAAGAAAATAGCTTTTGTTGGGAACTTCGAATTTAATAACACAAATTTACTGATTGTTGTAAACGCCCAAGAGTAAAACATTTCTAATTCCTATACCCCTAAGGTTCCAGCTAAAGATTTGAATAGTTTTTATTAATGGACATAATAAAATAAAATAAATAAAAAATTTCTTGATTAAAGAAAATGTTCTTTTAACCAAAAATCCTATAACTCTTTAACTTCATTTTAATACCAAATATGATAAATTTACATTTTCAAATCGCTTTCAAATCTCTAAGCATAGTTTTAATTGATGAAAACAGTAAAAAGCTCTTACTCACCCTTAACACTTACTGATATCTGAAATAATTATACCCCTAGATCTGCAACACACGAAATTCACATAAAAAAATTACACTCAAAAATGTGTACTCAACTTAAACCTTTTTGCATTCTGGCATCACTTTTTTTTAATGGAAGATGACATTTGTCACTTGAGACAGAGCGGTACGTCAACACTATCCGACTGTGACTGTTGACTGATAATACGACATAATTGAACTTCGCATTTAATCATATATCATAATCATTTTCGGTGTTTTACTGTTTTATATATTTAAGCAATAACAGATTTATTTATCTTATTTAAAAACAAAACAATGGTCCTTGAATACATCTAAGAAAATGAAGCTCTCAATGAATACACTACTTATCTTTCTGTTAGGCTTAACGATATACCCTTCGGCTAGTGCCAATGACAATCTTCTTCGATTCTCTAGAGCCGCTCTAGCCAACAACGCCAAAGTAAACCTCATCGATAATCCGGCTTGTCCGGAAATAAAAAATCTGTGCGACCACTCAAAGTCACTTGATGACCTTTCCATTCTTGAATGTATAGAAACATTTCCACCTCACCAACTGGAATCTCTAACCAACAAGTGCCAGCAAGTCATTTGGAATAGCAAAAGACTCCTACTCGCTGACCATTCAGTTCATCAACTTGTTGACCAACCGTGTGAGAAACATGAGGCAAAGCTAGCCGAGTGTTACAATTCAATTGCGGCTGCAAATTCCGCTGATGGGACGTTCCTCTCCTGTCTTATCGATAAGAGCTCAACCCTTGACCAACAGAGCCCGTGCAAAAATGTGATCCAGCGTATTCAAAGTGTTGTCTTCAATGACTTTCGGTTTCTGAATGAGTTCTTTCAGGGGTGCGACAACGATATACAACAGCTGCACTGTGGCCGGATGAATGTCGAGCGAACTGCAGTCTCCCAAATAGAGACAGTAGCCTGCCTGCAGGATTCACTGGACAATTTAAGTCCAACGTGCAAGAGTTCAGTTGGGAAACATATTGAATACCAATTCACTCAGATATGTGGGGACGACCTGCGCCGCTTCTGTGTCAGTGAGCATCCAGGAACAAGTGCTGCCTACAAGTGCCTCGTGAAGCACAAAAGCAACCCCGACATGACCGGCAAGTGTAGGGAGCAAATAATTCAACGTGACAAGATCCTCGCCAAGGATTATCGCATGAGCAGAGGACTCGCAAAGGCATGCAAAGATGACATTCGTGTTCATCATTGCAGGCGTGGGGTGTCCGATGATAAGAATGTTCGCTTGGCGCAGATCTTACTCTGTCTTGAGTCCGTCATCAAAAACGGAACCAAAATATTGGAAGAGTGCAGGATAGAAATCAATGATCACCGTCGAATGTTGTTGCTGGACTATCAGCTATCGCCAGAGATCCTCATTGGATGTGCCGACGATATACCAAAGTTTTGCGGTGATAACGATTTCATTCAAAACACAGCAGGTGGTGAGATCATTCATTGTCTCATGGATCACGCACGTCCAAAGCGTCGCAAGGATCGTCGAGTAACATCGACGTGTCAGAGAGCCATTGAACAGCTTGTGAAGACATCGGACGTTGGAGAAGACTGGCGGGTTGATCCAGTATTACGACGCGCCTGCAAGCCTGTAGTCGATGTTGCATGCACCGACACAGATGGTGGGGAGGCTAGAGTGATGACATGTCTAATGGAACACATTGGCACCCAGGTCATGACCCCAGATTGTGAACAAGCTCTACTTTTGATACAATACTTTGTGGCCAGAGACTTCAAACTTGATCCGCAACTCTACAAAAACTGCAAGCAAGATGCAGTTAAATACTGCAGAGCCAAGAAATCCTGGGACGATGTCAACGACGCTCAAATGGATCCCGAACGAGGGCCTCTAATATTGCCATGTCTGCATCGAATCGCATACAGCGCCGATACCAAGATAGTGCTGCGCAGTGAATGCTACAAGGAGGTCAAGCGGGTGATGCGACAGAGAGCAATATCGGTTGAACTTATTCCCGAAGTCGAAGATGTGTGTCTTGAGGATTTATCAACATTCTGCTATGACAAAACCAAGAAAGGCGAGGAGATGAATTGTCTACAGGAAAATCTCGAAAAACTCCAAACTAATTGCAAGGTGAGTAGAATACGATGGATGTCCTGACATTTGTGTCTTTGATTGAACAAATATTGTAGGCAGCGGTGACGAGTTATACAGAGGAAGAAGCTGGTCATGTGGAATTGAATCCAATTATAATGTCAGTATGTTCCGACGCGATGAACACGCATTGTGGACATATTTTAAAGAGAAAGGATGATGGTGAGTAGTGTTTGGAAGCATTTTTTTAGAAAAATCCAATTGGTTTTGCATTTTATAGGAGATATGATGGATTGTTTGATTTCACACAAGAATGACGCCGATCTTCGTCAGGATTTAAAATGTCGAGCAGCAATTGAACATTTTCAAATAATTTCACTTAAGAACTACCACTTCACTTATAAGTTCAAAGAAGCTTGCAGACCATATGTGGTGCGGTTCTGCGCTGCCAGCACGACCAAAAACGAAGTGGTGTCCTGTCTGAGTGAAGTCATGCGAAACGACACGATTCGGGGACAGCGCCATTCGATTCCCAAAGAATGTCGACAACAAGTCAAAGCGCAACTCTACCAGCAACGAGAAAGTATTCTTCTCGACCCAAAATTGGCAAATGCTTGCAAAAAGGAACTTTCTGAGTTTTGCAATGACGCGACGGGACCTGGCCAGGTGATGAAAAATGCAAGTTCACCGCATCATGTTTCCATATCTATTTTTTATTTCAACTCATTTTGTTTTTGTTTAAAACTGTTTTCCCAATTGATATATAATTTGATTGTTTCTTTTTTTCTAATTTAAGGCTTTGGAATGCCTCTCGACGAACACAGCCCGACTTGGTAACTCTTGTCACCATGCCATGTTCTTGGTGAAGAAATCTGAGCTCGGAGACAGTGCCACAGACTACACTTTGGTTAATACCTGCCGCGAAATGACTTATAAGTTTTGTCCTAGCTACGATACATCAAGACTGCTGGATTGTTTAAAGGTGTACAAAGATGACCCGCAATTCGATTCAAGATGTCATTTGGTTGTAGTTAATCGAATGATTGAACAAAATACGGATTTCCGGTTTAATCCGTCCCTACAGTTGGCCTGTGGCAAGAATATTGACCAATATTGCTCACACATAGTGGCACAAGCCAAGCCATACGAAGAATTAAATGGAAAAGTGAGTATTGTTGAACTTAATAAAGATTTCCCGATGCTCATTTTAAATGCTTTTCTAAAGTAACCAATTTGCAAGAGAGCTTGAATTGTGGCACTGTATTTCGTTATAAAAAAGGATACGGGATGGATATTAAAATTAGGAAATAAAAAGTTGGTTTAGGAAAAGTGGGAAGGGTTGGATAGGAAGTGTCGGTGTAGATTGATTTTAAATTTCTGAAAAATTGCAATGACAGGGAAAGATAGAGGGTGGCAAGGCGTTCCACATTCGCGTAGTACGGCTAAACAATGAATCTTTGTTCTTGATAGTACGGCCGAAGTTGGTCTCAAGGGTAAACTGGTGGGCATTCCTAGAATCGCGAGTATTACGGTTGAACTGTTTAAGGGGAAGAATGCAGCTAGCTATTTCTCTAGAGTATAGACCATTAAAATAACGGTAAAATAGGGTGAGACAAGAAACATTTCGACGATGTTCAAGTGACGTAAATGATCTTATGATGGTAATATCACCAAGCTATCTGAATGCTCTACGTTCAATACTATCCAAGAGGCTTAAGTAAGTTGCAGGAGCAACAGCCCAGCAATGGGAGTTATACTCAAACGTTGGACGTATATAAGTCTTGTAAATAACAGCCAGATCAGAGGGGGAAAAAAACTTCTTGCATCGCCTTAAAAAACCCAAACATCTTGCGGCATTTTTGGCAACATCGCGTTTGTGATCTATCCACAAAAGGTGGTTGCTGATGCACATTCCGAGGATGTCGAGATTTTCCGTTTCGTTGATGCAAGTACACTTATAGATAGTTGCAAAGAGGGTTTATCTCGCTTTAGCATTGCGTTTTCGAAACATTACATTCCACACGAATTTTTATTCCCCATTGTACAATGCTGTGTAGGACGGAATTTAAGGGGCTAACCATATTTTGCCGTTGCAGTTCCACATCCGAAGAGGATGGTTGTGTGTCTGGAAACGAATATGAAAAGCTAAGAGTGCCATCGTCAGCGAAACAATGTATTGGATTAGAAGTTGAGACAAGATATCATTAATAAAAATGAGAAAGTCGTAGACAAAACGGGGCACACCAACATTTATTTTATGAGTTTCAGACTTGAATCCGTCCAAAACAAGGGTTCGAAAGAAAATTTCTAATCCAACGAAGAAGAGATTCGTCGATACCGAAAGCACGCATTTTCGATAAGACAGCAAGATGCCAGACTTTATCAAGGCCTTTGAAATATCAAGGGCAATAATCTTGCTTTCTCCAAAACGATGTAAAGATTTGTTCCACTGTTCGGTGAGATGAATAATGAGATGAGTGGACATATTGCTACGAAAGTGAAATGTTAAATTCTTTTAACAAGAAGTATTTACGTTCAATTAATAAATCCATTAGTGCCATTGGGTAAGAAATCCCTTTCAGCACTGATTTGTCTTTCATAAAAAAAGCTTTCTTCAATGGCATTTTTTCACTCTATTTTCATTTTAGACGTATTATAGATAGATACAGATTTCATTGAATCAAAGTAAAATTTACATTACACACCAAAAATGTTTACAAAAATCATAGGCAATTGCCGTCCACCAGATTGACAACAAAACGCAATGAATGTAAAAAGCCCACAATATAATTACTTTTAAACATTAAAAAAGGTATTTATAATTTTTTAACTATAAACAGTTCATGATAGATTTGCGGAGTTTTGAAAAATTCGTAAAGATTGATAACATTAATTTCATTCAATAAACTTATCACTTCATCATCCGATAAAAAGTCTTTTCTGAATACGTTCCTTCTGATTTCTCTGAGAATGGGGCATTGTCCCAAGAAGTGGACAATATCCTCTCTTTCTGATAGATTGCACATATTACACTCTAGGGGTAAATCAGGTCTGTGTGGAATGAAAATTAAATCTATAAGTTTGCTACGTAGTCTGACCATCATAGAAATCACACGAACATTATTGAAATCCTTAAAATAATTGTTCTCTGCAAGGTTATGATTTAATCTGCTATAAGTTGTTCTGTACAACGAATTAGACCCTTCAGTTCTACATTTCTCATCAACTTTTAAAAGACTTCATACAAGATGTTTTTAGCTGTTATTAAATCCTCAATTGGTAAATTAAAATTAATTTGACATTCCTCAGCAAGATCTTGCCACTCACGATACCAATCGCTTTGATCTTGTATGGCTTTTATGGCCAATTTTTTCACGGCCCGTGAATCATTCATTTTAAAAACGTTAAGCAAGAAGTCCGCTTGCAACTTGCAACTTCAAAGTTTTTATAAATAAAGGAGAGATACCCGTTTCCAGCATTATTACGTAGTTTTCCGTATTTGTGTGCAAATGAAATATTCTTATTATAAAGTGCGTTAGGAGTTTTTCAACCGAATTGTACTTTTATCATCCCCATATCTCCGATCCGTATAAAAGTATGTTCTCAGCTACTGCTCCAAATACTTTAAACTTGCTACTATGTGCTATATACTTATTCACGAATTATTGTTTCCAGGTCATGTTAATAGCAGTTTTCGCCTCAACCAATTTCTTCTCATTTTAGATCTATTATATTTTTTCATAATGGCTTTTTAAAAGCAGATCTACTATAAGTAATCTTACTGAATTAGTTCCTAGAATTCTGAACAAATTAGAGAAAGAAAATAAAATCGGACAAAATCAGTCACCAAATTATTTATTTAAACTGAAAGCAGTTGATTTTTCACCCTTTCCTATTTAGTGGATCAATTATAAACTAGAGAACTGCCAAAAGAATATTGTCTTCAGGTTTTCAATCTGCAAAAACCGGAGTTCTCTAAGGGAGTTACTTTAGTACGTTGGTATTTGTCTTAACAGTAAATGTCATTAATGATTCACCTGTCTGATGACATAAATAATATAGGTATTTTCTACTCCGTCTGATTCTAACTTTCTTGTACTCCAAAAAGATGTCGACCTTTTTCAGAGACTTGGTGCAGTAAACACTACTAAGAACTAAGAACTTTTAAGTTTTCAACTTCATTTTTATCATTTAATTAAGTAGGCCAACTCAACCCTCAAACTCCTCAAACGTTGTCACTAGATCCCCATACTTCGACTCTGTGATCTTGTTTAACTTAAATTTATCACCCTATTTAAATCAAACGATAAAATTAATCTGCATACCCCACAAAAAATCCGTTTATTCGCTGAAATTATTTTTGTGCAAGTTTTTGACACATTCATAGTCTCACCATTTCTTGTAAAATAGATTTCAATTTTTACTAATCCACGAAACGTCGGACATGCTCCTCTCTTTCGCTTTCTTATCATCGTCCAATTTAAAGCCTCTTTGAACCTATCTCAAGAATTCTGTGCATAACTAATTACTCACTTAACACCTTTCATAATCTCTGCAACTCCCTCTCGCCCCTTTTTAATAGTTTAATATTTTTTTAACTTGATTCTAAAAGCTTTTGACACGGGTAACTTCAAAAAAGCCAGCTACAAAGCGACACAAATATTTGTTGTGTATTGTCAGATGGCAATTTCGTGAATTAAAACTAAACAGAAACTCTTTTAACTAAAACACATCTTTCCATTTTTAATAACAGTTAAACAAACTCAGAACTCAACATCAGGTCTGACAAGTTCTTCTTTCCTTGGATCGTTAACGGCCACTCGAAGTTCCTCAAGAAAATCATAGCCAATCGAAATTCGTTCATCAATATGAAAATACGGTCCAGTTTCAGCTAAAAATTTACAGCATTCATATCCGAAATATAAAAAAGAGTATTTTCTATTGTCTTACTCTGTAGGGGCATTAAAGTTGGAGCATCTGGTGTTGCAGGCACTCCGTCGATAGCAAACGATGTCCATAAGTCTATCATCTTCTTTGAAATTTCAGTATCCCGTGCATTCAAATTGTGTGTCGAAAAGATATAAATGTTATCGTTTGAATGATGAACACCACCATTAAATGGATAGTGTTCGTTTCCAAATTCATAACCAAAACGGCTCCATTCGCCTTCATAATCGAAACTATAGACATAAGTTGGGCATTGAGACTTAGAAAGGTGCCTTGCAAATGTGAATATTGGTGATTTTATGAACATACTGCTAGCTTGCTATTAAAAATATAAAAAAATAAGAAATGTTTCATATAAAGTATAAAGTTCACAGCCTACATCAATGTACGAAGGAATGAGCTTTTTATGATCATTGCCATTTAGATCGGTAGCGTTATACAACAAAGTGGTTATTAAATTCTTTGCAAGCCCTGAGGGATCGACTTCATGCGACTCATCGAATAATTTTGACAAAAATTCCCTCGGAGTTATAAGGCTCATGTTTCCGATTGCTCCCTTAATTCCATCGTATAACGCTTAGAATAACACTTTCTTAGTTAACCAAAAGAGCATTAAATAGATACAAAATAAAACAATTACTTGCTAAGACGAATGATCCGTCGTGTTTGGTTGCCCCCGTCATAATGGGGTAACAACGTGTGTTATTATGTAAAAGCTCGATTGGCATTAATGGCATTACTCCGTACACGTCATTTATGGTCATACTAAACGATAACTAGATAAAAACTAATCAAATTTAAAATAACAAATAAATGGGTTAGAATAATAGAAATTTACATCTGTTGTGCTTTTTAATAAAGTGACTGTGTCTACTTCGCGTAGGCAGTCGGCTATGTCAGCAATTTGATCACAATTCGAACATAATCTGTTGCACACTTTTTTTGTGAGGTCAAGTGGTTTGCTATTAGTCGCCCAATTGGCTAAAACCGAACCAGATTGCATAACTGCCCGTTTGAATAGTCCCTGCGGAGTCTTTGGGCTAATGATAAGCATTCCAGTTACAGTTGCTCCTGCAGATTGACCAACGACAGTGACTTGTTCTGGATCCCCCCCAAATAAGTGAATGTACATTTGAACCCATTGTAAGGCAAACATCACATCCAAAACTGGACTATTTCCAGGCATTTCTTGAGTTTGAGTCGAGAGCCATCCTAGCGCTCCTACGCGATATTGTGTCACAACTAGGACAATATCTTTCTCAAGTAAATAGTTTGGCGGGTGGTCTTGAGATGAACCGTTGTAAAATCCTCCTCCGTAAACATAGAAGACCACCGGCCGCCGAGCGGTGAACTGCAATTCACAAAAGACTAACATTATTTGTTTTCATAATAAAAATACAATGGTTACATTTTTTGTATAAACACACAGATTTAAACAATCTTCCAAGTCATCGTTTAGATGATTATCGCTTATCGTATTGAGTTCAGGACAACGTTGTCCATATTTTGTTGCATCTCGTATGTTTTTCCACGGAGAACGTTCCACGGGTGCCTTTGAGAACAGTATTTTTTTTTCAAACAAATCAGAATGCAACTTATTTTTTTTTTTAAACAAACCTTAAACCTCAAATCACCACTAGGAGACTCTGCAAAAGGTACTCCAAGAAACTGATAAACTGTCTGATTTGTCCAAGCTGTATTCGTTTGAGAGCCTCGAATTAAACCTTGACCGGGCAAATCCAACAAAAGTATATCGTCGTTAGTTGCTAGCACGTCATTACCGATATTGATAACGAATATTGCGATCAGCGACACCGAAACAATAGATACGACCAAACACATTGCTCTGCGCATGATAACGAACTAAACTACTTTGTGCCTTTGTAGCTCTCTTTAATCGCATCGAAACACCACACTAATGATGCGTAATCTCAAGTAATTAAGAATTTATAACCGGAATTTGTGATAAAATAGATTTGTAAATTAGTTATAAATGTATACTTTCAGGTTATTGAGTGTTTGAAAATAAAGTTCCGTGAAGCACGATTAGAAGAGAAATGCGAGCAGAAGATTAACATCATACTGCATGATCAGGCGCTGAACTATAAACTGAATCCGTTGCTATTGAGTTTTTGTAAATCAGAAATTGAAGTACTTTGTAAGCCGAGAGGTGAGATCGAAGAGCATGGAATTGTCGAAGAGTGTCTGAAAACAGCATTTCTCAATCAAAAAATCATAAATCGGGAATGTAAAATCGAAGTGGCGACATTGATCGCAGAAGCCAAAGCAGACATTCATGTGGATCCAATTCTTGAAGAAGCATGTACCGTTGACTTACTGAGATACTGTTCGAATGTAAAAAGCGGAAATGGAAGAAGTAAGTTACACAATTATAACGCAAAGGATCGAATTGTTCTAATAATAAAATTCTCAGAATTAAAATGCCTGCAGACTATCCTGCAAGATCAATCAAAAGCAATGGAAGAGGACTGTCGGAATAAACTTCGCCGTCGCATCGAAATGTTCCAAAACGCCGATACTGTAAAGAACTCCCATTGCAATGTTTTAAAGCTTTAAATAAAAATTGTATTTTTTGTACAGGTTTTAGCACTGCCTCCAGAAAACATGGAACAACTGGTGAGCCAAGTGATATCATCGCCAGCTAAAAGATTTTTCTTAGTGATATTACTTACATGTTTGGGAATGGTGTTCATCATGGGCATGTTCTTGGGTCGATTTTCTAAACGGGCGATGACCTCGAAAAATAAATAGATGCTGCTTGTGCCAGCGACAATGATCTTTTCGTTCTACTTAATTAGCTTTTTTTATCCAAAAGTCCAATATTTTGCTGCGTCATTATCGTTATCTTGGATTTATTTACTTTTAAATTGTGTGTTTATTCTAGTTATATCGTCGCCTCAACACAAAACTACCAAAAATAAAAACAAAGCAAATCATATTAAGTCCAGTTAATGATAGGTTTAAAGAAGTTTGTCTCAGCAAGAATTAAATTCAGGTTTAAATTTTATAAAATATCGAAAAAGGAGGCACATAAAAAAGTCTGTGCTTCTAAATCATTTTTGTTGTATCTAAAGATTAAAAATTAAACAATGTAAATTATTTTCAAAGGTATTAAAAGTCGAATTGAATCTTCAAAAACCAAACGCTTAAATGGCGAATATTTAAAAACTTCTCAGACAACTTTTTCAACACTTACTTTTTTACCTTATGGAAACAAAACATCAATAATTATTGCTGATTCTGAATTTCATAAACTTTTCATGGATTAATTTTAGATTTTATTTTTGTTTTAATTCGATTGGTTTATCTTATAAAATTTTTGAATAGAACTTTGTACTGATTGTTTTTTTTTTGTATTTTATTTTCCAATAACTTACATTTAAATCATTTAAATATATTTTTAATAAAGGTGATAATTTTACATTTTTAGAACTTTCTGTCTTTAAATATTACAACGAACGTTAGATTCAAGGTGATAGTAATAAATGAATGACCTTACTATCACCTTCTTGTTACTAAGGATAATCAATATCCAAAATGAACCTCTTAATCGATATCAAAGAATCCTCTGACAATGGCAACAGGGACGAACTATAACGTGCCATATCAAGTTTTGGTATCCCTGGTACGCCTTATCAAGAAAGAAATATTGGAAAAATTCAGAGAAACTTTCGAAACCACCATGTAGCTACTTCAATATTAGCAATATCTTTCAGAAACCACTTAAGGGTGCGTTTTCTAGTATCGAATCTGAAGCGAACATCATAAATTACGATAAAACGAAGTAGATGATGTAACCGATGAGTGTCGATGCCCATCGTAGACTTCGGCAGAACGTGACTACTTATAGGTAAAACTTCGACGTGTTTAATCAATTTATCTAACTGTTAATTCTGACATCTTCCCGAGACGATACAATCATAAACTCTAGAAGCTATGCAGCGACTTGTCACTGATCAAAGAATTTCTTATTTAACGGCCAAAACCCAAGCGAACAGAAACCAGAGACAGAGACCTCATCATCGGTGTTGAGTCCGATACACGCTAGAGGTCAAATAAGCTGGCAGAATCTGTGCCAAGTAAAAAATAAAATATTCAACCTGAAGTTCAAAAACAGGAATTAATAATAATTTAAACATTAATAATTTAATGGAAAGACAACAATTTTTTTTTTTAAATAATTAAAAATGATAAATAAATGAAACGCATTTAAACTGCACCTGACCAAACGAAGATAAGACTAACGAATGAAGATTAATTGCTTAGTCGAAATTTAGAACCATACAAATTTTTCAAAGGATTACGATTTTAACTGAAGCTTGTATAAGAGAGAAAAAAAACTAAAAACTTTTCTCTCTGGCTTGTATAATCTGATTCTGGTAGTCAAAAATAAAATAAAGAAATTGGTTTTATGAATTCAACCAATGATTCAAAAACTGTTTTCTTTTTCAACGGTTACTTTATCCTTTTAATTTTAAATAACATCACAACATAACTGCCATCTGTGTAAAATATCAAATAACAAAACCCAAAGGGTTGTCTTACCCTCGCCACAAACAGATTTTCATCTTCTTAAAATGCTTAAAAGCCAACAAGGATGTCACAGGAAAGCTCTTTCTCTACGTGCGTACGTGCGCACTGCAATGGATTCAATACTTTTTTCCTTGCGGACAAAAAAACCCTAAATTCATAGTGTGTACGATTCAGGACAGTCTGAAATCTCTTTTACAAATGAATACATTTTCACAAAATGAAAAACGAAATAAACCTAAGAAATATTTAAAATCAAAAGAAAACTTTTCAATAAAATTGAAATTCATCTAAAAATTCCGCAATGGATAATCTTAAAGTAATATAAATTAATTCGGTTAAGAAATAAAATTTATTTTTGACTTATGTATCTTCTTCCAAAGTTTTAATGAGTGCATTTTTTGTGAATTTATTAAGAAGGAAAAAAAAGTGCGAATGAACTGCTAATTATAAAATTGTTAACAAACAAAAAAGAAACAACCAATGCTGAGTTTTAAGTTGTGTAACCATCATGTTGCAAATTTAAAGTCATAGAAGTGTTCTCACATCAATTAAGCGCACTCATACGGATTTATGCAACTTTCTTCGTTCTAGATTACATTTTAATCGATTTATTACGTGAACCAACGGCAATCTATGACCGAACTTCGAAAATATTATCGCAGTGTGCCTATATCTATACGGTTCTTGATTTAGTTAATTTTGTGAAGAGAACATGTCCTGGCTCCTGGCAAACAAAAAACACTACAATGTACAATAAAGCGGCTTTCATCTGGACTGTTGCATAAAAGGATTGAATGGAATTTAAAGAACTGCTGAGAACCCTCGCTCGTGTGTGCTTCATAAAGGACACTACTCAAAATCAAAAGTGGATGCATTACAAAACTAAAGACAATGTTCTGCTTCTTCATACGAATATACAAAATATATATGTACGAGTATAGTGGGGAAATATCTTTGTTAAATGTTTTGGCTCACCTTTGAATGAAAAAAAGCAGCATCTACCAGTACGGGTGGTCAAGGGAAACGGAAGTGTCATGTAATTTTCTAAATTATATACGTATAAAACAGAGCAGCCAGCAGCGCAGCGCTGAGAAAAAAATATATAAAACAAAGAAAGCTAAGCTAAGCTAAATGCAATGCGATCGGAAAGCAATTTGTGTAATTTAGCAAAAATGCCGTACAGTATTTTAGATTTAAGATACAACAATCAGAACAAACTCTTAGGGATACGTTGCAAACATCGAGTGAAAAAGGAAGAATTCGTCAGTTCAGACCTTCTTCATAAGGAAATTCACCAGCTGAACAAATTGTACTCTTTAAACGCTAGTTCCAACCGAACTAATGTTTTCTATCTATCTTTGCTTCTACTATTGTACTCGTGTGTGCTCATAAGAGCCTCGACTTCTATTCCGCCAGAAGATTCGACTAGGGCTGGCTATAATGATGATCGTAGTGCGTTGGCCCTAAATAAATCTTTATATCGGAATAGAAGCGACGAAATTACGTCATATATTTCGAGGGAGGAGACTTTACAACCAAGTAGAGTCACTCGTGATGTATCCAATGTGCCTGATGAAGAAGATGATTCAAGTTATCGCGATGACGAAATGGATGAGTACGATCTACTTATAAATAACAAATCCGGTAAGTTGTAGTTTTAAATAATAATAAACAAATAATACGAGTCAGCGTTGAATTTGTGTAAGGATGTCAAGGTTTAAATGTGCTATCGCATTTATAATTGTTGACAAATAAATGCAAAACTATAGTGACCCTGAGCTGAATTAGTAAAACTTGTTTAGTTTCATAAACAATTTCATACAAAAGTCGACTGGTTAAATTGAGAAACCAAACAAATTTTAATTATTTTCCTACTATAAGTGGTGTTACTTTAATTGAATTAAGATTTTTTTTTAAACTATATCATTGTATAATAAAAAATATATGCACCTGAAAGAAGTGATGGACACTTTAAAAAACTGAAATTTTAAACATACGAACATATAACTTCTCATTATATATCTAAATGACATCATTCTTTTTCGAATTGAAATCACTTAGGCGGCATTAGGTCACACTTGTCCAAGATTTATAATGCAAAGTTACATATTTATGGATTTAATTATTCATGATTAAGACTCAAAATCTAAAAGATGAAAGTATATCAATAATGGTGGTGCCAATCTTGTACTTCACTTGAAGTTTAAGTCAAAAGGTATAACTTTGGAAAAGAAGAAATAAATGTTCACTTTGGCGTATACTTACTTTTATCGTTTTCTTAAATTTCGAACAATTTTACTCTTAATTTTTGTCCTAATTTCGGTTAAAATTATCTTGTCAAAATATCAAACCAATATGTCTTTTCAAGACACTATTCAATTGTTCACAATTCATGGCTTATAGGTTATTACAGGTACAAAATTCCGGCCTCCCTCCACAACATGAAACCTCAAATTTTATTTCGGATTTCCTGTTGACTCCTGTTGTCGTATTAACGTCTTCAATTGATAGGACTTTAAATCTACGATTTTAGATACCTTGGTATTCTAATTGATTCGAATCGTATGTGGAATGAAATTTTATCTTTTAAGAACACTTTACTTCAAGAAAGCGTAAACTTTGCGCATTGACAACTGTACTATGGTTTTACTAATTGGGGAGGTGCATACGCAAATAGTTTCAGGCCCTTTTTGACTGCTCAAAAACTTTCGATTCGTATAATTTGCAATAAAAATCTATAATCGGAAAGTTAAAATTTGTAAAAGAAATTTATACATTTGTAATAATAATGCATAAATGTAATATTTAAAATTACAACACATTTTTAATCGTTCTAATTATTATTATTGTAAAATTAATTAATTACCTGTAATTATCATTGAGACTCAAATCCTTTTAACAATTCGTCAAGTCATTACCTAGTTAGCTATATACAAATTAGAATTGATTTGATTAATTAAATTATAGATTTCCTCAAAAAAAAGTCCTTAAATTAGAATAACCAAAAATTTAGTTTTTTTGGCATAGTTGTATTTAAAAACATTTTGAAATTGAACATAGCACTTTTTAAGAAGAAATTTACATAGGAAAGCATAACTTTTTAAAAAAAAAGTTTCTGCAATGATTCTGATCATCCAACGTTTAGTGTAAAAAATTATTAAAGTAATTATTTCCGTGTATGTTCCAAAGCCATCCCAAAATATGCATATCCATTACCCGGGACCTTTATATACGCTTGTAGTAGGTAGGCAAGACTTATTCCATTTTTAGCATTTACAAGAGATGCAAATATGATTTTCTTAGATCCTTTGTTTTGAACTCATTGTTTTATTTAGTTGCTCAGCTTCTATAATAAGAACAACAAAAGGCTAACAGATCAATATTAAGATAAATTTGAATAGCCTTACAAATTGTATATAGATGCAGCAATAAATTGAATCCACTTAACTTGTATAAATTATTGTTACAAGGCTTATGAGCGTCTATACAAGGCCGAGGAATTTTTGTTTTACTGTTTTTTATTTTTAACAGCCCAAATTACAGATACGAGTAAGTATGAATGTTTGAAGCTGCTTTTATGTGCCTAAAGCTTTACACATGATAAACGCTGGCTGGTATGAAATTTTAAGGAAGCTACTTATTCTACTCAGATGATTCTTTTGTGTTGTGGCTAGCTTTTGTTTTACTGTGGAGATAGCTATAGTGCACCTTTTAGTATACGTTTACAGTTGAAGTTACTTAAAAGTATCAACAATTATGCGTTTAAAACATGGAAAATTGTTTTGCGATATCACTTTTTTTGAACGGTTAACAAATCAAATCCGTTCAAACATTTGTTTACCTTAGGAAGAAAATCAATAAAAAATGAAATAATCATTCTTTCATGTTTTATCCACCGTTCAGCCTTGATTTGACATCTTGAAACTTATGGAAACTGATTTCATGGGTCAAAACAAGCTAAGAATATACCTTAGAGGCATCTCACGAGTGGTAAGACCTTTCAACGGCAACACTTATCTCTGAGTTACGCAACTAACTCAGGTCAAAAGAAGGACAGAGCCGCTTTAACGTCCGTCTAGGACGTATCGTATGAGTACTTGTTTCTTTGTTTTATACTTTACGCTATTGTCCTTTTTTTATAATTAAGTCGTCGTTTAAATGAATCTTTTTTGCTTCATTAATTTAGGTATCAATTTGCCTTTACAGAGAGGAAATATTTAAAAAGAGCGACCTTCGCATGTTTGTAAATGAATGACCAACATTTTTACTACTGCAAGCACTTAATCTCGAATTTATGATATTTTTGTGGCATTTTTTTGTTATTGTTATTTTTTGAATAGAATATTATGACTGTTCTCTCAATTAAATAAGTATTGTTAATATTTAGAATAGAATTTCAGTTTTCTGACCCGTTTTTTGTCTATAGTCAGTTTATCAAAATACAAAACTATAGAGTATAATTTAGATTAATTCAGTGTTCTTAAAAAAAAGTTGAGTTACGGCTAGTTATAAAATTCTATGTAATAATTCTCGGTTCCCTTTGAAACTTTGTTTTTAACATATTTAGAACTCGAGCATTTTTTTACTTTATATAATTTCCTGAGAACCTGGTGTACATTTATTAAAGAGTTTTCAACAGTTAAATCTCTGTTTTATAAAATAAAGTTCTAACGAATAATTCAATAAAAGTACTTTTGTCATTAATTTTACTTCATTAAATAAATTATTGGTTAAAGTTTAATAATTTGTATTTATTTGGAATTTTTACTTTTAATATTATTCGTTATTGTTTAAGTTTAATATCTTTATTTGGTTTAAATACATTTTCGACGAATTGTTTACTCTGAAAAGTCTGAAAAGATTATTGGTTCGCATAATTTAATGTAACTTAAGGTTTCATAAATATCCATTGGTTCCATGGGCCTTCTGTCTTTCTTGTAGATTTGATGTCCGTATGATCGCAATGGTAGGTTGGGGGTAAGAAAGTCACGGTGTCGAAGTATAATTGAGGTGTTGAGTGAGTAACGCAGATTTTTGTCGCCGATTAAACTTGAAACATTGAAACTTTTATCGTTTTTCAACATAAAATATGACCAAATGCCATTTATTTAATTTTAATGTTCGTGCATGCAATGACCGTTTGGGATTTGCAGCTATTTGCTGACATAATGCCCACAGCTTTTATATTCTCCTTGAAGTCTTAAGGTTCATGGTCGTTATGACTGCAAATGTAATATGTCTCTGTATAACGTGCAAACAATCAATACAAAATTTAAATTCATGTAAAATACATTCTGCTATTTCAAAAATTATAGTTTTATCTGAAAATGCATGTCCATAAATGAATGTTTTCATAATGTTTTATTATTGCTACGGCCGAATTAATAGGGGGCTAGGGGGTACTGCAGCCCGGAAATTTAAACCGTAAAACCGCGATATTGAAACTGTACAATCTAATAAACCCCAAAAATAAAAACTAAAATTAGTTGGCCCCACAAAATCCAAACTCGAAAGCTATATACCCCAAAAACGTTAAGTCCATATAGCCCAACTCACAATTAATCCCATAAACTTAAAAACCACATAGCTCAACTCACTAATATCTCCAAAAAGCCAAACCCACATAGCCTTAATCTTTTACAAACAGTGTTCAACCTTTTATTATTTCATCTAAACATATATGTATTGCAAAAAGAAAGTAGAAAAGTTACGAGTTTGTCTATAACTCGATAGTCGAAAAGAGCAGATGCCGTTAATGCTCCAGTGAATAATTTTGCTTGCATTTTTAATGCGTTAAGCTGCTTAGCTGATGATCAAAATCAAAAATTAGATACTCGGCATGAAGCAATATCTTGAAAATAGAAAATTATTAAACTTTGAAATGTCTTTTTGGCGGTACTCTGGAAAGAGATCTTAAGTAGATTTAACGCTACCAATTCGTTTTTGCAAAAAGTGGAACTAGATTTAAACGTACATACATACATAGCTAAAAACATGATGTTGTCTTTGATTGAATATTTAAAAAATACACGAGATAATTTTTCTCAAATTTAAATAGAACCGAAAGCCTTGAGCAAAGAAGTTAATCAGGAATTTTCTTATTTCAATAAAAGAAAAATTACTGACAGAAATGCACAAGAGGATTGAAGCTTAAAGTCTTACACTTATATCACTGATTCTTCGGATTTTTTTGCAATATTTTAAGTATGAGTAAAAATGAAGTAAAAACAAAAGCAAACAATTTAGTTGAAATTTATCATAAAGATTTAAAAATTGAATTAACTTACGAACTACAACAGCTATTCAAATGATGAAATTGCAGCCACAAGTGTTTTCTTTTCAAGTTCAAAAAGAAAAAAGTGAACTTGTTTGACTATTTAAAATACTTAAATGGAACGTTGAAAAACGAATGATTGACGTTTTTCCAAATGTTCATATAGCCCTTAGAGTATTCGTAACAGTACCTTTAGCTTATTGTGAAGCAGAATGCCTTTCTCAGTCCTTAAAAGAATACAAAATATGTACCGATCTTCGATGTTTGATGAACATCTTTAACTCGTTTAGCAATCGAATCCGAATTATTAAGATCGATTGAGTTTAATGATATGATTCAATATTTTGTAAAAATTAAATTAAAAAAAAAATGTATTTAATAATTTATTATTTATAATGTATTATAATGTATCTAATAAATCCTTATTACTACATTATTTGTTACTTTTAATTTTTAGAGTTTTGAATAATCAAAAAGGAATGGTCTGAAGGTCTGACGGGTTTGAGTTTATGGTTTTTGGATTAATTACAAATTGGGTTATGTGGACTTAACGCTTTTGGGTTTACGATTCTTTATTTTTGCGATTGCAAAATGAACACATTTAATTTTTCAAAAACGTTAAAAAGAGCCCCCGATGAATAAATAGCCTCGGGTATCAAAAATTCTTAGTCTTATCGGGGGTTGGAGCCCCGGGTTATTGGGTTGGCTCGCTTGGGTTTTAGGACGCTCTGGGTTATGAGGAGTTGGCTTGCTTGGGTTTATATCTTTTTTGGGGGCCTCTAAAATTTGTAATAGCCCTGAGCCCCATTTTCTTTAATCCGGGTCAGATATTGAACATAATGTTGTTATAAATTAAAAAAAAAAATACCTTAAACCTCCTCGTTTGTAAAGGCATTTCTAAGCTCCCAAATTTTAAGGATCTAATAAATCTAAATTCTATCCCAAATTCAGAATTAAATCAGAGTTCTCACGCTTGATAATTTGATGAAGAATTAAGTAAGAACTCAATCGATTTCTAAATTTACAGTAAACAATGTTTTTAGAGATAAGACTTCAGCCTTAACTGCCTTAAAAGACTTTTAAAAATGATACATACACATACTATACTTGACCGATATAAAAGATTCTCTTTAATTTTTATGTACTTTTATAATTTATTTCTAGCAAAAGGGAAGTATATCGGAGCACCGTGCAATGATTTCAAGTGTGAAGCCAGTCTTGTTCACGTAACCTGTGACAAGGAAACTCTCTTATGTAGCTGCGAAAAAAACTATCCAGTTGTACTCGGACGAACAAAGGGATGCGATAAACGTAACTACAGTCATTATAGACCTTCAAGATTATCCGTTATTTCCTGAACTGTTTATTTTTGAATTTGTATCATGAAACAACGGACATCCAAGATTACAAACGATATTTCCCGCGCTTATTTCTAAGTTTACATTACATTTTTAAATTTCAGCTAAGAAACTTGGCGAACAATGTTTTTACCATGAAACATGCATGTACAGTGACGAAAACTCCCTCTGTGTTCAAGTACGCCATAATGCGCGTTGTCAATGCGCTAATGGCTTCCATTCAGTCAGCTATACGAAACCTTCTAGAAGAGTCTTTTGCACTCAAGGTTTGTCAATAAATATAATTTGTTCGTTTAAATGGATTTGAAAATACAGATAGATATTCTTTTTCTTGTTTCGTTCTTTGTAGATATTGATGAACTCACATCGGACCTTCCAACCCTGCTGGGTGTTTCAACTGGTATCGCCGTACTCGCTGGATTAATTTGCATGGTCCTGCACTTGTTCAGCAAAACAAAATACCCTCGCCATCGGAATTTCGGTGATGCCAACCTGCCCCCGCCAATAATGTATTCCAGTGATACAGGTAACGCGAGGGAATAGACCCCCACCTCCCTCCACACCCCTCAATCATCTTCTGCGAATATGATATGTTGATCGTCTTCAGGTATCCCACTCACAGTTCAATCCGGACGGCCATCTTCACGTTCTAGCATGCGTTCCAGCGGATCGATCGGTTCCTATGGCAATCGGCGTTCATCCAGCACCATGCAATCGGGTTCTGGTGGCGGCTCGAAGGGTATATTGGTGTCAACATCACGAACAGGTGCGGCTAGATCAGCCGCCATATTGCTTATATCGTGTCACATTTCTGCAATTAGAAAAAACAAATCCCAATCAGACAATGGTGGTGGTGGTGGCTGTGGCGGTGAAGGTGGTGGTTTTGGACTCAATCATGATAGCACAATGACCAAATATTTACAAAAACAATTGAATCATCAAAGGCAGTTACTTAATTTAGAACTATCCCCAGCTAAGAACAATAATAGAATTAGACAAATGTTGGGCATAAACGGAATAAATAATAGATCCGATGATGACGAATTCAATAGTTTAGAAAACGGAAGCCTCCAAATTGGTGCACTGCCAACCCCAGCCAGTGACACGCCCAGATTCGCGGTAAAAAGCCTTCCTCTTCTCAAAATTCATGAAAAACAATTATTTTGTTTTTGACTTTTTTATTTTTAATAAACTTAAACTTAAACTTAATATTTTTATTTTTATTTATATTTATTATTTAGTTTGTATACTTTTTCAAAAAAATACAGTAAACAAAATTTGGTTCGTCATGTACTACTTGAATTGAATTTAGATCCGTTTTAATTTTCTTTTTTTTTTCTTTTAGTATGTATTCGATTTTTGAGAGAAAATGCCAGTCACTTGTTCAAAATATAAAAGTGTGTCTAGCATTTTATTTTGTTTTAAAGATTTTGTGTTAAGTCTAATACTATTTGTTAGAAACAATTATAACTTCTCGTATATATATATACATAATATATAGTTTAACAGTGACTCTAATAATCGTATATGTTTTCTAATCAGTGTTATGTGTTTTTTCGTATATACGTATGTAATAATTATCAAAATTGTTTATTTTCACCTTTTCCTCTTTTTTATATACCTACATAAACCATAATACATGATTATATCGATGTATACTCACACTATACCTACCCTTATAATATATACAAACACTATATAGTTCAGTAAAATAAGGCGAAAAAGGGGTTAACCTCGGAATGGGGTGTTTTAACATTGTTGTAAAAAGTCTCATTAAATCTTTTTTCCCTGTCGCAACGTAAATAACAGACTGCCAAAAGTTTCAAAAACTTTATCTTTAATTTGTATTTAAAAATATTTTGTCAAGACCTCAACCGTTTCAGAAATAGGGCAAAATGATTAAAACGCTCAGAAATTTACTTTTAACTAGTTGTGCTCGTCCACTAATAAATACAGCAACCCATCAGCACAATAATAGTATCTATTAAAAAAACAAAAACAAGAATAGTTAAGACATCTTTTAGAACGTGAAGAATGAGGCTGGGTGCCCCAAAACGAATTCCTAAATACATAATGAACATGCATTGCAATTCCAGTTTTATACAACTACAGCAAAAACCAGAACTATTGATACAATACTCATTAAACATTAATTTATGTAATTCATCTAGTGAAAAAGTGTTTATCATTGGCTCCAAAAATCCACTTCCATTTATGTCCAATGTCTATATCATTATTATATTTAATAATAGACACAGTTTAGATTAGATTACTTGGTAATCTTACACTTTTTTCTACTAACTTTAAAATGCTGAACGGTGTGCACTATTTGTCCTCCATCTCCGAAATAGTTGAGCGTATGAAGTAGTGCTTGAGACGATTTTTCTATGGCGTTATCACTATTGGAGGTATAAAAATGGTGATAACCACTTGGCCTTTAGCGGTCCACAACTTTCGATGGTGCAGAAACTAGGCTTTCATGACAGTTCTTACTCAATGCTTAGAACACCAAAAGAAATGTATTAACAAATTCCCGGCTTACTATTTCTCATTCCGAAGTGAAACAATTATTTTACTGGACTAAAAATATTGATACATGTAACCAGTTGATATACGAATGGAGTTTATTGTTAATTATACTCGTATTATTTTTTTTAGAAAAACAAAACAATTATCAAAATAAACCTCTTTTGACAAGTGATTTTCATTAATTTTTTTAATTAACTCATTAAACATATTATAAATACTTCTGCGCAGATCCATTATTATTCCTACATGTTTTAAATTTTGACTTTTAACAGAAATGTTAACACAAGAGCAATATGGCGGTGAATATGTTTGAAAAGAATTTCTACGTATTTCAAATATTTTATCTACTATTTAAAAAAAATGTAAAAAATATCGATTCTTATAACATTTTTTGACATATTTTTCTATAACATTTAACTTTTTTATCACACTTTCTTTTGTTTTTGTAAAATATGATACATTTAGAGCACACTACATCAACAATTTGTTTTTAATTTGTTTAAACAATTCGACAATACAAGAACTTACTTATTTATTTATAATTTCCATGCTATGCAATTAAAAATTCACGCGGTTTTATAAAAAGTTAATGCATTGTTCTGGGCTTTTTATTATTCTGTTATCAGTGTTTCTGTACGATAATTATTTTGAAAAATTAATAAAAATAACCGTAATACATGTGGAACAGCTTCTCGAAAGGAATGTTTGTATTTTGATCTATCTCTCTCTCTTTCCAACTTTTTTAAAAATAAAATCTTATCTAGCTACATAACTATTTTCATAGTTCGCGCTATATTTTCGCTTCCTTTGGCTGACAAAAATCAATTTAAAAAAAATATATAAATTATATTATACTATATTCTTGTATGTATCTTTCTCATTAATCCAACTTTGAGCTTCCTTTTTATTTTGAAAATAAGGGTAATTCAATGGATTATCGTGTATACATTAATTTGTAATAGTAACTCAAATTTGCCTGCAGTATTGACCGATTTATTTGATAACACTGACGCACAATCCTCAAGCTAAACCTTACTAATTCTCTCTTTCTATTTTGTTTTAATAAATTTAAATATTCGTAATTTTAATAAATATAAACAAGAACTTATTGTACCCTTACTTTGAATTACCCACTTTTTATGCTTTTATTTATACATAACTCAATCGCAAAATTTAATATAAAATCATACAATTTTTATTTAACAAATAAAAATACTCCTCTGTTTCTAATATTAAAAAGACGTAATTTCTTCCTTTTACAATATAAATCATCGTAGGTTCTCGACGACCAAGTCTAGCATCCGTTCATAGTACAAGTTCATCAGTTCGTAGTTATAGTATGATGCGTTTTGAAAAAGAAACTCAACAGAGGGAGCTGCGGCAAGAAATGAAACTAAGATTGGCACGGCTGCAGCATCAGCAGCACATGAGTCATAATAAGCCGCAAATCGTAATTGGAGACACTGCAGCAGTCCAACAACATAATGCAATTGCTAGAGTTAATGTGCCAACTCCAAGCCCTCTAACGCCTAATTCAACAGATGAACTATTGCCTTCCGTAGATGAAACTCAAGAAGTAAGTTGAAGAGTTAAATAGTTTAGCGTGTTTGGTATTTTGTTTTGTATTTTCGTATTTTTTCAAGTTTGCTACCAAGCCGGAAGCGGTGACAGCCCCAAACGCTTACAATGGTCCGTGTGCCTCTTCAACAGAAGATCTCTGAGTAAAATTATAATTTTTTAAACGATCGATATAGAACAATTTTTTACAAATTAATAAAAATGTAGATGGGGAACAAGGAAAAAATTCTACACCAAATATTATAGGTAAAGTTTGAGTTTGGTGTATATTAGCACGCGTATGCAAAGAAAAATCGTAAACATAAAGGTATTGCTTTTATAAATGTCATCGGTGCTAAATATATTATATTTTTTATTTTAAAAACAGAATTACAGAGAATTTTATTGTTATAAACTGCTTTATGGATTTCGATGTATTTCCTTCTGTGATGACGTTGCTAGCCCGATGTTTTCGTTTCCGTTTTATTCTTCCATTTTTATATTAGTCGTGTATTGCAAAAATTGGTGAGGATAAAATCAGAACAACGATTTTATCTCTCTATAGTTTTTGGAAGACCATTACGAATGGGTTATGATCTTTATCTTTTCAAACTCCGGTACTGAATAAGATTGGCAAATTTTTTTTCGAAAATGATCTCTAAATTAGCATTTCATTAAACTGTTATATTTGGTTTTTAGTTTAAGTGAACGCCAAGTCAGCTTTCAGAGTATAACAATATATGTTATGACAGAAATTGTCAGATGACATTCTCTAAGGAAAAAACGAATAAAAGTTTTCGGTTGTTCGAACGATTTGCTTCATGTAAATAAAAAAAACCAAATCATTAGATTTTACGCATTACATAATCTCTTTATATCGGTTCGCACAATTTATTTTGTTTCTGAGAAAAAGTATCATTCTGATCCTTCCATTGAGTCAGATAGTTACACAAAAATTGAAAGTGTATTGAACATTTGAAATGAATATCATGTAAGACGATGAGCTGTCAAAATATAAGTTACAGGCCGTATTTGGCAAAATAAATGTGAAACCGAGCGGGAAAACATAGCAAACCCATAAATATTTCGTGTTTTTTTCAAGAAAAAAATGAAAGACATTAACCTCTGAATTATAAACAAAATTTCCCATACATGTTTCTTACTGTGCTGAGAATTCTGAAAATAGAAATTGTATGGTTTAATTTCCCAACAATTTCTATCGCGCAATTCAAAACGGAAAGAAACAAATTAAAAAGCTATTTTGATTGCTAGGTGACATTAAATAGTGAATTCTGTTTATAATTTAGTCTCCTGCTTTGCAATCCAATTAGGAAAATTCTCAGAAATCTTGGAAATATAAACTTGCCAAAAATGTGTATTCAAAATTAAAAAACTCTTAACCAACTTAATGCAAAATTTAACGAACGGTTTTGTTACGAATCCGTACCAAAATCTCCAAACAACTCCCAAATGGATACAATATGACAGATGTAAAATAATATTTAAATTCGAACACTATAGTTGTCAGTGTTATATTTCTGTTGGATTAATTTCCTTTAAAAAAAAATTGGGACGTTCAAAACATTAATTCAAAGATTAAATTGGGACACATCAAAATAAACATGAGCTGAACAAATAACATACAAAAATCTGTCTCGGTTTTATTGACAGATCATCTGTCAATATCTACTAATACTAACTTATAAGCCTTAGCTTTCTAAAAACGCTGAAGATTGCGATTAACTCTTGTTGTCATATTTTCCTATATGTGAATAGGACGCTGATAACCAATTTTCACTCACGTAACATATTGTCAAAAGCTTTGACAAATTACATTTTAAAGTTTTTAAACATATTAACTGTTTTAAAAATAGATTTTTTTGGATAAAACAAAACAAAATTTTCAATGATTTTATTACTTTTCCTTTTTGGAAATTATGATACAAAGCAATATAAACCAACCTTTTGATTAAATAATAATACGGATGTAGAAACAATTATTTATTCAAAGTTCCCATCTAGAAGAGAAAGCAAAATCTTATGACTGGTGTAGATAAATTAATTAGGAAGAATTGCTGTTTGTGCATAGAGTATTTTTTTCCACAAAGATCGAAAGCCTAAAATTTATTTTTAATAAATCAATAAAGTCGTATCTATTGATAAAGATAAAATCGACCATTTTCAAACTGAACTATTGAACCGAAGTCATTGTTAATCGTTCATTTTAAACATAAGAGCACAACGTCAAAAATTGAAATTAAAACTAAACCAAACTCTACAGCTATTATTGTTCTAAAAAAAATCCATAGTATTAAAGCCTGAAATGTTAAAGTTTGCATAATTTGATGTTTTCTATATGAATAAACTAGTAAAAGCATGTCTTTTGCTCTTATAAGTTTAACAATATAAAAGCAACTAATATAATGTAAAAGAAACCAAATTATATTATAAAAGTATTTTCTAGGCATTTGGTATAGTATGTATTTCAAAATGATTTATGTATAATATTTGGTATTCGTATTATATTTAAAATGAGTTAATAATATATATTTTAAACGGCAATATTATTTAATGAAAGGTTTATTATTATTATAATTATGATATATATAGATATACATAAAAACAAGCATAAGTAGATCAAACGTGAATAAAAGTATTTAAAGAAAAATACGAGCTTTGCGTGTCAACAACTAAAAATTGCAAATTTTTTTATACACTTAAAAAAAATGTGATGCGAAAAACGTCTCGTATTACCTTGAATGTTGTAAAGTTAAAAAAAAAGAAACAAACATAATTTATAATATAATTATAAAAAACAAAAAACAAAATAATGTACAGGTACAGAGTTAGAATTTGATTAATGAAAAATCAGTATTATAATATTTATTACTGATAGAAATGTGTTATTTATCATCCATTTTAGAAATTAGAAAGTCAACTTGTAAAAATTATAGGAAAAAAATATGTAAAATATTTTAAGATATAATTTAATTTAAAAACAGACTGACATTTTGATAATGATTCCAACTGATATTTAAGAATTGATACGAGCAAAATTGAGTTACATTTTTGTTTGTAATATAATTTGTGACAGACAGGTTCATTCCCACTTTTTTAACACAAAAATTACATCCAACTTAAAAGTGAATTCATCTTATGTCTCTATCAACAGAATTACTTAATAGCAAGTACTTAGTTTATGTTTAATATACGAGTATATACATAAATAATTCACAATAAATTATTTTTTTTTGCTTTTTTAATGTTTCTCCTATCCCATTTAAGTATTTTTTCCAATATCAAAACACGAGTAAAAAATGTTTAGCAATGCCATTAAAACATAACATATGTACAAACTCTGTTTTTCGTCAGGATTGATTATCGCATATAAAACCTATAGTACTCTGCTGGAACATAAAATTTTAGTACATTGACAGGTTCAGCTGGTGGCGCTGGTGATTTTCCCATAATTTTAGATCTACCAGTATGAGTTGTTGGACGGCTGCCCAGATGTCGCCTCATTCGTTCCTCTCCATTAGATTAATGGAGGTTTTATATATAATAGATTTTGGCTTAGCTCCAGTGGCATGATGGTTAGCGCGTTGGCCTGTCATGCTAGAAGTCTTGGGTTCAATCCCTGCCTTTGCCATCCCATGCCTCTTGCGAGAAATTGACCAATCCTCCAAGAAATAATCTTGTCATGAAAAGTGCTTTCTCTGTAGGTCCCCTCCATCCCTGATAATAGTACACACAAATGAATGGTTGAGAGTCGTAAGGCACTAGGCCCTAGTTCCTAACGGACTCTTGCATCACCTAATATATTTATTTAGATTTAGGCTTGCGAAACAGTTTTGGATTTCTAAAAATCAGCTTGACATTTCATAAATCTTAAAACACTGTTAAATAATGAAATCCATTTTAAAAATTAACTTCAAGTATAAACATTGGCTTCACATGAATCCCTTTAAAGCTTCCAAAGGGCATATAACTCTCGGGGTTCGGTTCTCGGGTATAGGATTGATTTACATAAAAGCTTTGTATATGAAAACATATACAGAGATAAAATCTATCGATATGTCGTCTTTGTAAACTGTTTTATTTTTAGTGATGATTTCGTTGCTATACACACAATATTGCTAGATTGTGTTGTATGTTTAATACAAAAACGAAAGATCCTAAAATCGAAAATATGTGGAAACTTCAGATCATGAGCTATAAGGCACCACACTCATTGTTTGTTTTCGCATTCATTTATCTTTTGTTAATGCATTCAAAAATATCTAAAATGTCAAAGGTACATATTTTAAAATTTAATGAATACATTTATTTTATAAAACCAAAAGAAAAAATATTCTGTTTCATTAAGTTTGCTATTAAGTTAAAGAATAACTGGCAAAACTGGACTTGCTTTGTTCCAAATGATTAATACCAATGGATGTACCTACATCAATATCTTAAAAATTGACTTTAACAATTTCATAAACTTAATTTTTGGACCCATTATTTTTCTGCCTTCTCAATTTAACTTTTAAAAATAACTTTACTTAGCGAATCCTTTGTTCTCTAAGACCTTAGATAAACGTCTTAGAAAGTGAAAAGTTATCTTTAATGTATATTAATGTAATTTTGTTGGAGCCTTAACTTTACAGAAATTCTGTTTGGAGATGTAATTTATTACAACATTTTTTAATATTTTGTTTTGGGTCCATTGTTTTTTCATTTAGACTTCACTTCACTTTGGGTATGTAACTTAACTTTTTTGAAATAAGTTTTTTCCGTCTCTTTGCTTATTTCGTGTGGTCCTAAATATGAATGAGTACCAGGGGCGAACGCAGGGGGGGGTTTTGGGGGTTAAAACCCCCCTCGAAATATCAGAATATGTGCAGTAAACAAATATCCATTATTGTTCAACAGAAATGATACAAAATTAATTTCTCAAACTATGTTAAACGAAAAATTTGAATAAATTTGCTACAATTTCAAAATTCAATCAAGCAATCTACGGGAAATTTGAAAATGCGAAAACAAAAAAAGAGAACTGTGAAAATAGAAAAAAAAAAATATACATGCATAATGCATATGAAAATTAAGTTTTAGCTTTGATTTGAAGTCAAAGTTAAACTGTTTTGTGAATCGTGAAAGCAAGTCATTTTTTAGCATTTTTTGATATTTGGATCTGATTTATATTTAGTTTTTGAAAACTTAGAGTAAAATGAGTAAAAATAATTGTTAAGTTCTACTTTTTATGAAATAAAACTTAAACTTCGTATTATTTTTTGTTTATTCATGTAATAATTGTTAGCTTAGGAATAGGTATGTATATAAGTATAATAAAAAGGTTTAATGAGATACTTATTTAGAGGCGTGTGATCGGCTTAACTTACTGATGAAAAAGAGATTCACTTTAAGCTTTTTCAAGCTGATCCCAGCCATGAGATAAGAGAAAGGAAGAAAAGGAAAGAAGCCATTTTATAACACTTCACTTTTGTTAACAAAACAGGGTTGGCTTAAGGCCGTTTATAACAATAATATTCTGAAGTTTTTTAAACAGACAGTGAACACAAATGCTACAAGTGCAACAGTTACGAATGCTGACGAAAAAAGTCCCCCCACAAAAAAGCAAAAACTAGAGGTGTCACAGAACAGTGAAAACCGAAATTAAAGTTATTATATTGCAGTATACAGCTGCTGTAAAAACAATAGCACCAAAAACATATTTTCTTGTCTTTTAAGAATAAAGTTAAATCAATATCAAATGGAAAAATAAGCAACTGACTTCTAAAAAAACTTAAATTTTAATCATACATATAATTTATTCGAAAACTTATTTTTTTCAAAACCTACTTTAAAAATAGCCGGTGAAAAAATAGCATCACTACTACATTTCTTAACAAAAAATTATTACTTTGAAAAACAGGAAAAAACAATCAACAAAATTGTATTCTAAATAGTGTGTTGAAATAAAATTAATACTTCGTGACAAAGTTTTTGTTGGCTAGTACCAACTCACATCGCCTGGTCATCGATCCATATCCTGGAATGTCCTGTAGCGAAATATTTTTCCGGGAGACCTTTATTACGTCCCACAGTGCTTCGTTGCTAGTTGGTTTCATTTCTGGAACTGCTTTGTATAAGTCAGCCCACCACATTCTCAATTGGATTGAGATTAGGCCACTGGACTGGCCACTTTTTCACATTTATTGTATGGAGTTGAAACCAAACAAATAGCCTTCTTGCTCATATTTTTGGGTCTTTAACCTCTTGGAAGACCGACAAAAGCAGAATTTCTTGATTTTCATAGGATAGCATAATGTTTTTGAAAATGTCAATATAAACGTGTTGATCCAACATTGGTTCAAAGCCATAGTAGGAAAAGCAAGCCCAAATCATTATGCTTTATCCTCCATGACCTACCATTTTGAGAGTGAAATTTGAGTTGTTCTCCGCGTGATCATTTTCCTTCAAGCAAAACAATTTTGCTTTCGTCCGTCCTTAAAAATGACGCCATGTTTCTTATGGTGAAAAATGTATTAGGGGTACTATTTTTGTTACCGGCACTGTACGTATACTCTGACTGTATTTAAGACACACAATATTGAGTTTGTATTTAAAATAGAACAAGTACTGAGCAAAAGCTATATTTGTTTGTAAGATATTATACTGGTATACGGTGATAACAAAAAAAAAAAAACAAAGCGACATCAATTTGAAAGATAGATAAGTAAATTGATTAGTTTTGTTAAATAGATTTTTAGTCGAAAACAAATTTTTACCAATTTAAGTAGCATTTTTAAAATTTTTACAAGTTGGATGAATGAAATTGATTTGAGAGATGTCAAGAACCGAACATCAATTTTTACCAAATTTGCGTACTATATCTTGTAGATTTTATTTTTTTTATGAAAAAACGGACTGTTGGATTTTTATAAAAAAAAACTACTGAATATCGAAAACAATATATTTTGTGAAATACAAAAAGTTTGAAGACAATATTTTTAATTTTTGAAAAGCTATTTCAGTCGAAAATAAATTAGTATTTAGTATAGTTTTTATTGTTTTTTGTTAGGTTTTTATTTTTTGTAAAAAAAACTGAAAGTACTCATACGCCGTAGTGTGTGTGTCATCATCATCATAATCATCAATTAAATTCAAATAAATCAGATTGCAATTTGACAAAATCTGTGTTGCATTATTATTTTATAGTTGATCTAAAAGATAATGTTCTCGTGTCAGTTTGTATTATATACATACATATACAAAAGTATAGATATAGGATTTGAAAAGCACGTTATTTCCCTAAAATTGAAATTAGAGACAATCGTTTTTTTTTTATATACGGGAAAGCTACCTAGATACGGGGCTAGTGTGCCTCTTTTTAGAATTTATTTCTGCATACTGCATTAATACATAGGTACTATTTGACATTCTTTTGTATATGTAAATCAAACAAATAAATTATTCAAAAGCTGTGTGATCATTTTCGTTTATTCTAAATCTGTAAGTGCTAAGCTTTGCTATAGACCTTAGGTTACCAATAAAAAAAAGCGACAAGAAAAATAATGATTGTAATGAATATAGCAAGTCTTGAAAAACACCACAAAATCAAAATCTAGGAAGGTAGCCCCTATCTAAATGATACCTACATATATACATATATAAAATAGTGCCAAAAAAGCAAAAAAAAACACTTGAAATTTAAAATAAAAAAAATAATATAACATATATTTATTGAAACCCCCCCCGAAATTTTTTTCTGCGTTCGCCCCTGATGAGTACTGTTCATTTATGAGGTAAAATATTGCTGTTTTAATAACTGATACCGTGAACAAATTGGCTTATCAATTCTTTATACTTTTCTATATGTCTGTCACTGAAAATAACAGGTACCGTACCATTATACAAATGCCTTGCTATCTTAATACCTAGTTTTCAATCGTGGTGTAATTTTTGGCCAATATTGCTCATCCTCCCCTAACTTAAATTTATAATTTATCCAAACCAACAATTCAACTGACGCTCTGATTCTTCCTAACTCACATTAGAATTATATTTTAAAACAAAAGGTGCAGTGTGCAGACAATAATATTTTAACGAATAATTGTTCTAGACAACATCCTGAAACAGATTGTGACAAAATTGGTGTGTTTGGTTAACGAACGCAACTTACTGTGACAACTCATAGAAAGAACTCAAACTGAGACAATTTTCAGAAATTTTAAGTTACCAAACAAGGGTGCACAATCACACAATCCTGTGAACTTTCTAACTTAACTTAACTTAACTGTTTACTCAACACAACCTAGTCTCATAATAGTTTATTTCATATGTACATACAACATTTGTTGCTATAATTTCATCATTACTATAAAAATAAAATCCTTTGCAAAAACATACAAAAATGTTTCTACATAACATACAAAATAGTTAAACCGGACATTTAACCAAAATACAAAACACACGACCATCGAAATGTTTAACATATCGAAATTAATTTTTTGAACAAGCGTTAAATTACGTGTCAACTTAAACGTATCGAAAATATTGACATTTATTTAAAGTCTTATATCTTCTATATTATATTTTAGACAAAGCAAACAAAATGAAAATTGAACCTACTATTGTAAACTTATCGCATTAAGTACAGTGTAGATAGATAAATAGAACTATTATTTAGTAATTAAAAATTGTGTTTTAGATAAATTATAAATTGATTTATTGTGAGCAATTTAAACAGGAGATGCAAACAACACTAATAAATTATATTGTTATTAGCTGAAAATGGCCAATAAAATTAAAACGAGTATTCTTTGATTGTGTGTTGTTTTTTTTTTAATTTGCATATTTTTGTTCTAGATTTTCCTGGCTTAGTCAACCTCTTCGATTGTGGGGCCGCTGCTCGAGCCCCCAGATGGACGGGATGGTGATGGGCCGCCACCTGCTTGTTGGTACATTCTGGATATTATGGGGTTACAAATGTGTTCGAGTTCCTTTTGCTTATACTCGTACTCCTCCTTTTCAGCTTGCTGATTTCCATCTAACCAAGCAATAGTTTCGTTACATTTTTGTAGAATATTTTGACGATCCGAATCGGAAAGTTTGGACTTAACGTTTGCATCGTCGATTGTGGACTTCATCTGGAAGCAGTAAGATTCCAAAGCATTTTTGGAATTGATACGTTCACGTTGCTTTTCATCTTCGTTTCGATAGGTTTCGGCTTCGTTAACCATTCGTTCAATATCTTCCTTACTAAGACGCCCTTTATCGTTTGTAATGGTAATCTTGTTTTCCCGACCCGTGGATTTTTCAATAGCTGTCACATTGAGAATACCATTGGCATCTATGTCAAAAGTTACCTCAATTTGAGGGACACCTCGTGGTGCTGGTGGTATTCCGGTTAATTCAAATTTACCTAGTAAATTGTTGTCCCTTGTCATAGCACGTTCACCTTCGAATACCTGGATCAGTACACCTGGTTGATTATCGGAGTATGTTGTAAACACTTGAGTTTGTTTGGTCGGGATGGTGGTGTTTCTTTTGATGAGAACAGTCATTACACCGCCAGCTGTTTCTATTCCTAAAGAAAGCGGAGCTACATCCAAAAGCAGAAGATCCTGAACGGCTTCCGACTTATCCCCATGTAGAATCGCAGCTTGGACGGCAGCTCCATAAGCGACTGCCTCATCCGGGTTGATCGATTTATTGAGTTCTTTTCCGTTGAAGAAATCTTGTAGGAGCTTCTGCACCTTTGGTATCCTTGTGGACCCACCAACTAGAACAATGTCATGGATCTGGCCTTTATCCATTTTCGCATCGCGAATAGCCTTAGAAACTGGTTCCATAGTACCCCGGAATAAATCCCCATTTAATTCCTCGAAACGAGCTCTTGTGATCGAGGTGTAGAAATCAATGCCATCGCAAAGTGAATCTATTTCTATGCTTGCTTGTGAGGATGCAGACAATGTTCGCTTGGCTCTTTCGCAAGCAGTCCGCAATCGTCGCAATGCGCGCTTATTTGCTGTCAAATCTTTTTTGTGCTTCCGTTGAAATTCTTGCACAAAATGATTTACCATTCTGTTATCGAAGTCCTCTCCACCTAAGTGAGTATCACCAGCAGTGGATTTGACTTCAAATATGCCGTCTTGAATGGTGAGTATGCTAACGTCAAAGGTTCCACCACCAAGATCGAAAATCAGAACATTTCGCTCTACGTCACCTTTTTTATCCAAGCCATAAGCAATTGCTGCAGCTGTTGGCTCATTTATTATTCGAAGGACATTGAGGCCAGCAATGGCACCAGCGTCTTTTGTAGCCTGACGCTGGGAATCGTTGAAATACGCTGGCACAGTAATAACAGCGTCCTTAACGGTTTTCCCCATATATGCTTCAGCAGTTTCTCTCATTTTTGTTAAAACCATCGAGGAAACTTCTTCGGGGAAAAATGACTTTTTCTCCCCCTTAAACTCAACTTGGAGTTTCGGTTTCCCATCACTGTTGACAACCTCAAAAGGCCAATGCTTCATGTCGCTTTGTACCGTTGTATCATCAAATTTGCGCCCAATCAAACGCTTCGCATCTGAAATTGAATATCATTGCTGCATTGGAATTGTGTACTAAAATAATGATTGCAAAAGTGTATTTTTAAAATAATTCGTGTTTATTTTCGCTCAATTTTATAACAACAACAACAAAACTATCAATAAACAGCAAGATGTCATTGAAATATTGTTGCTTCCTCGTGCATTGCTGTTAAAACATATATTAACGAATATTTATAAACATTAAACATTTATAGTTAGCTGCATAATCGAATTGCATTCGAAGAAGAAGCGAAGACGACACAAATGCAAAAAACATGACACAAAATGAAATGAATGAAATCAGCCACAGCAATTAGTTCGTGATAGAAAAATCTAAATTTTCTAATTTTCTATTTTTATCGTGGATTATATGGGTACTTTTTTTTTAAATTTTGCAACAGCCAACAACTATGAAAAATAGAATATTCGTGAATAAAATCTAGACTTGCCCCAAATTTAATGCATTTGCGTGTTAAAAACATCATAGTCTAATTACAAGATGGCTCGCATTCGCACAACATTTATTAATGCTTACCAAAAATTGTATTGTTTGGATTCATTGCTACTTGGTTTTTGGCAGCGTCTCCAATTAGACGTTCTGTGTCAGTGAACGCCACATATGATGGGGTGACCCTGTTACCTTGATCGTTGGCAATAATTTCGACCTTGCCATGTTGAAAAACCCCGACACACGAATACGTCGTTCCAAGATCAATGCCAACAGCCGGGACTTTAGCCATTGCTAATGTTTGTTTTTCTAAAAAGTATAAACGTTTTTATTCGCCTTTTACTGTGTTTGATTGTTACGTAATTCGAGATACCTTTTTATGTTTTAAAAAGCAAATCGGTATAAATATAACGATATTACTATAAAAACTATTACAAAAGTAACGAATTGTAAAAATTCAATCGTTTTCTCCTTTTGCAGCTCCACTGCGTCCACTAGATTTTATCCAATAGAATGTTTTAACAGGAATTGATATCAATTACTATTTTTAAATTACTTAAAAATGTTATTGTACAATCGTCTCACAAGTCACTAGAACTGATCGCCAACGATATCAAGAGCCGAATGATGTAGAACTTGTTCAAGAAACGAGCAAACTTAGAATAGTGCTCTCGAAGTATTTGGCTATAGAAGATAGAATCTGGAACACTTGTTGGCAATCAAGGCGAATAAATGAAATTGAAAATATCTTAGATACTTGCCAATGCATCGTAAATTCTTAACCATGAAAATAGCATAAAGGTACATGTGTCTTTGAACCACAACGTGCATTCGTATCAAAGAGGAAAACAAAAGCACTAGGTTAATTTAAAGTTCTTGGGTTTTAAAAATCTATTTCCGATGTCTGCCACTTCCTGTGTTTCGTTTTGTAGCTTGATGCATTAATCATCGGATGCCATACCATCCCTGTACGGTCTCCCGCACAGAAAAGAAAAGATATTGTGCAACAAGGCAAATATCGCTTGTCACCTTGTCATCTTTTATTTCATGCGAGAAATATACCTTCAGAGTTCCCATTTATAGTAGATATAAAATTTAAGTTTAACATTTGTTGTTGAAGTAATTCGATGAAATTTTAGCAATACAAGCACGGCAAAATCTTATAATGATTTCGTTCGCTGTTTTCTTCGATTTCTATATTCACTCAGTTTCCAGTAGCAACAAACAAAAGTTACTGGTTATTTGGAATATAATGAAATCATTTTTGTACTTCCCTGTTGGAATATATCAATATGTCTACAAGATTTTTTTTCAAACCGACTTTAACATTTCTAAACGTTTATTTAGATTCTGAATTTATATATGTACCCATACATATGTTAGATAGAGCGCAGAGTGAAATATTCAGAATATTTATACATTTTAGAAAATTCGAGATGAAACACTATATGATGATATAAGTATTCGGTAGCCATTACGCTTTACATGATTAGTTTTTTAGCAAAACTTTTAAGTTAATTCTATACATATGTAAGTAAAGAAAGTCAAAAAATCTTGTTAGAGTTCACGTATTTTCATCGGCTTTATAAATGCACCCATTTAATCGAATGGTTTTTGGAGGTGAAAAGTAATGACGAACATGTTCATCTTTATAAAAGCATCTTCGTATACATTTTGTTAAGTTTATGACATTTTCCAATAATAAAAAGCGTTTGTCGATGTTGATTTTGAATAAAACACAAATTATGTAGGAAATTATTGTCATTTTTTGTATTATGATATAATATTGGTATTGGTATGGTTTATGTAAATATATCCAAATGGCTGCCACTGAGGCATACCGTTAATAGGCAGATTTATCTCATCATTCAGCTCTTGAATTGTTGCTGGCTTACACCTTTTCTTTCAAATAACCACAAAGAAATAGGTTCAACGATGTCAAATAACATGATCTTACATAACATGATCAACTGACATCACGGTCATTGAATGAATTTGTTGTACTAAAGAGCCATTTTTTTCGTTAGATGTGTGGCCAGTTTCACCATTCTGTTGAAACCACATATCGTTCACATAAATATATTTCAATTCGGGCCAAAAAAAGTTCGTTAAAATCTTACGATAGCGAACACCCTTCACCGCCAGATGGTGCCACCAGTACATACAACAGTCACTTTTTGTGGTGCATGGGTTTTTAAACAATCTCTTGGATTATCATTCACCAAAATGCGGCAATTCTGCTCATCGACGAATCCTCTGAGGTGAAAATGTGCTTTATCACTGAAGATGATTTTTTTTTAATTTTACTATTTTCTGCCACCATTTTCACCATTGACGGCGCTTGAAATGATCAAGAGGCTTAAATTCTTGAATCAATTGCTCCTTATAAACATGTAAATGCAAGTCTTTATGCATAATGGTCATCAACTACGTGCGTGAGAGGTGCAATTCTTGGGCACGACGGCAAGTTGAACAGCTTTTGTCTATCGCGAGCAGTTGCAATATTTTCTGCAGAACAGATATTTTCACATCTCCTAAGACCCGGTTTCCTCAAAATTTCGCACGATTTTTCAGGTTCTACGCACATTTGCACTATTACAATGAACGAAAATAAATGAAAGATAAAATGACGAAACTTATCTGGCATGGGTCGTTAAAAAAAAAAACTTTTCAGGAGTGGAATCGCGTAAGGTGATTGTTGATTGTTGACCATCAAAATTGATGATTTTGCTCCACGTAAGGTGATTATCAAATTGACTATCAATTTTTTTAATATGGTTTGTTGGTGACAGCTATTTAGGTGTCACTTTCATATATTTAGATTAATTTTTTGTGAAAAAGATAATTTGTGTGAACTTCAGCTCCACTTTAAATTCAAAATTTAGTGAAAAAAATTAAAATATATGAAAGTTAAAATAAAAATAAGTGAACAGTAATGTATACTTCAATGCAAATGTACTATTAGAGCACCAGAACGTGAAATAATTGCACAAAAGTTTAATTGCTGAGAATCAACTTAAGGAATAAAGCAACTTGGAACTTCCTAACCCAATGTTACTATGTAACTTTCTATGAATATTTATAAATAAGTCATTTACATTATGTATATACATAAATTATTTATTTCACATTCTTGAAAAATGTTCGATTGAACAAAGAAACGTTTGTGTATGTTTTGCGGTTGCTCCTATCCTTCAACTGGCTGCAACTTTAAATCTTCTTGGGGGTGTTTATCAACTGTGCTGTGGGTTCTATGTCCACTTTTCATTAAAATTGAGCCTTAGATTCAATAAAGAATATTTTTTTTTGAGAAATATAACAAATATTTTTATTAATTTATAACTAGTATTAAGTATTTTTAGCAGAAACAATACTGAGCTGATTGAAATGACATTTATCCCTGTTGCAATTTGTACACAGTTTCCCAAACTTGGCTAAGTGCTGCCAGCAAATAGTAAAGTTTTAGCGATCACTTTACACAGAACAAAGAAAGGTTGATAATCAAAATTGACTATCAAAACAGTGACAATCAACTATCGCCTTACGCGATTCCACCCCAGGAGATTCATTGAAAATTACTACACCTGCCATACCTTTCTATACCAACGAAAGGGTACAAAAACAACAAGCCATCACTCGCAACAAGCTGTTGAAGCACAAGATAGCTGATTCTCTTACATATTTTTTCAAACGTCTCCGATACTCACAAATTCCAGATATCCCCACAAACTATTATAATGGGTTTTTTAGAAGTGAATCTCTTGAATATTATAAATGAGCAAAAGATTTTGACGCTCGTTTATCAAACGTCAAGAACTGATTTCAAAATTGTATTTCACATATTTGTATGATAAGTCCTTCAAAGAGTCACGTCTGACTATAAACTAGAAGAGAGTTAGAAAAAAACTATAGAAATAGGATTTTGTTCTTTTTAATATTTTCGATTTAATACTTTCCTTTCATCATCCTATTGTATCATTTTTCGGAGTATGGCAACACTGATTTTCCTTGACAGCTGACAAAGCTGTCAGTTCAGTTGTAACTATTTTTACTTTTTTTCGCCCGGAGGATTTGGGATTTGGGAAGTCTAAGTAAATTGAGCTCTTATTTATTTTTTGATAATTAATCAAAATAATGAATGAAAATATTAAAATAACAGAATTGTAATACAGATTAAGAAAAAACCAATAAAAAAAAACAAATCATGGTAAGTACTGCTTCATGAAATAACTGGAATAAATGAGCTGTTAATTATGATCATTGCGAGAAATTAAGTGAACTAATTAAAATAATGTGCCTTTAATTTACACTTCACTCCTTCGCCCACACACTTTTTTGTAGAACGACAAATTGCCATATAATTTTCCCTGCTTTTTTAGGCAATTTTGGGCGCTCAGCTGGTCTTAACTCTTGTGATGGTTAGTGTAATTCAAAAATTCACACCACACTTCTCATTTGCTAAATGGGTTCTCTGCTCGACGGGCTTGTATCGATACCTTCATCCAACGGATGCAGAACTCAGAACTCGAGCTGGAGTTCCAAAAGAAAAACCTACCAAATCAAAGGGCAATCACCATAAACAGAGTGCCACGGAAAAGAGTGCACCGACATTTTTGGTTCCACGAGCAGTTGATATCCAATTGGAAACTGCTCCAGTTACTCCAAGCGACGTTGTTTACTTGAGATATTTCACGGAGTATCAATGGTTGTTGGATTTTAGTTTATACGCCGGAAGTGTCTACGTTATTTCTGAGGTTTAAAATTGAAAACAGGAAAAAATATTCTTTTTATCTAGAATTTGATTTATTTCAGATTTATCACTATTACTTGCCTTTGAAGGGAGAGGTTAACTTGAGCATGGTCTGGTGCCTTCTTGTTGTTTTCTTTGCTTTGTGAGTGATTTCTAAAATTCATTTGATTCGATTATTTTTCTTAACAAATTCAAAATTTAATTGCAGCAAACTTCTGACTTCCTTGACAGTACTTTACTTCCAAACTGATGAGTCTATAGGTGAGCGCTCGATGTGCATTGTGGCCGCACTTGTGTATCTTCTTGTTGCAATGGTTGTTCTAATTGTCGATGAGAGTATGTTGGAAACCGGGTTAGAAGATGCTTATTCCAGCTTCAACCACAGTGCTTCGAGGTTCCTCACCGAACAAGGTCTTCCTTCTTCGTAAGTTTTTAAAATTTTGTTATGTAACTTTTAATTTGCATACAAATTTAAACATATAATTAACACCTATTAACGCTTTGTATGAAAGTTAGAAACAATCTAATCTTTTTCGCACCAAATTAAGATATAGTTCGAAAACAAAGGTTGACTTCGGATTTCGAGGATGCTATGGAAACTTGGTTATACCTTTTTGGTGTTTAAAACATTGCGTAAAAACTCTCATAAGGCCTTTTGTGTCTGTGTCGGTAGTTATGGACCATTAAACAAATGAACAAAAAACAAATTTGCTTTAGGAAAAAATAGTGGGCGTGATCTGCAAAAAGTTGTATTTTTTTAATTTATTACATATTGACTAAAAGTTACTTTTTTCGAAATTTTTATATTATTTACTATTCATTTTTGAATGTTGTTCCTTATAAATAAAATAATTCTACATACATTTGTATAAACTGCCATCATTTCCAACCGCTAAAGAATACTTTTTTTGTAATGATTATTATTCTGCGCAAATCGAATGTATGTACATTTAATTCTTTTTAAAATTTTGAACAAGATTTTAGAAGCTATTTTCGTGAAATTAGTAGTCGAACCCCATATTTTTGCAATGCAAAATTAGAAGACCAACTATAAAAAAGAGGCATTTTAGAATCAGTCTTATGCTATTAAGAAAAATTAGCCCAATATTTATGAATTAATAAATATACGAAAGAAGCCTTAAATAAAGGTTTTTAAAAAAGTAACTAGGAACACGTATGAATCATAAGGAATTAAATAATTGATTCCATCGAAGAACCTAGAGAGGTTTCCTTACTGGTTCCTGCACTGAATAGATATCTGATTTTTAGGTTTTAAAACTTAAGTTCCTCAAAGGAATGAATTTGGAGGGCTTACTGTAAAACAGAATTTGAAATAAGCGTACAAAAATACTTAAGAGTGTCAGCTTCATTACCTAATGCTCAAAAATTTTGGGGAAGGTGCTATCACCATTTAATGAGCCTACCATGAAATCGAAATTGAAAACCAAAATCTATAAATAATAAATAAATTATGGTTCGCAACAGTCCTTAGAGAGGCAGAGCCTAGTGACTTACAACTCTCAAACGTCCATGTGTTCGGGTCATTTCAGGAGTGGATGGGGAACTTTTAGCTTATATGCCGAATAGGAATGGCAATTTGAGAAAGGACTTTCGTGAAAAACTAAATTTTATGTTCAAAACTCGGGGAACAAAAAGATTAAAAGACAAAGGTGTTAACACCATTTCAAGGGCTCACCATGAAATCTCGGTAACCAAAATCTAGAATGCAAACACATATATCGAACACAAAAATCTAGAACGCAAATATCTCGAAATACACAAATCTAGAAGAAATATGTATAAATTGACTATATTTCGGAAGTAATCAAAAAATTTAACTTTGTCTCCACAAAATTTAAACTGGTTTCACATAATCTGGGCCTGTGGTTTTTCCTCGTATTTTTTTCTTTCGCTCATCAAACTTAACTTAACTTACGCAGAAAAAAGACACAAAAAAGTTTATTGAATTTTTTGGTAAAGAATTATTCATTTTTTTTTAATTTTCGGAAAGAACTACTCTCAGACGGGAGCCTTGCCTACAACTCTTCTTAATCAGCTGCAAAAAATAATTTGTTTGACTATCCACATACAATACTGTGTTTTGCTTAGGTTAACCTCTTTAAACCGTTAAATCGAAACCTTGAATTAATATTTTTTCCAAATTCTGTCGTTCGAGATTCTTACATTCTAGATTTAAAAACATATTGTTTCGGGATTTGCAGTATTCGATATTATTTCATGGTCCTTCATTGAAATTAAACAAATTTTTGTAAATTGCAAAGAGTTATTCTGCGTTGAGGTTATTGCTGACACACAAAATATTCCTAGATTCTTTGACCTTCTCGTTAGCAAAAAAAAATATGCCAAGCTTTGCATCTAGTTGGTGATAATGCGCGAGATGATCTTTACCCACCCTACCTGGTTGTTTCCTCGCTAAACAACCCCTAAAACAACGTTCCTCTTCCTCCGCCCTTCTACCTCGGTTTTCTCATACCCTCATATCCTTCTTTTTAATAAAAATTCTAGAGATTCCTTTTTTTGTTGTATCTACGAGTATATGACGAGTTTTATTACCAAATTCTTGTTTATCATAATTATAATTCATAAATCTTACATTTTAAATTTGCTATAGATTAGTAATCAAGATTTTTTTATTTCAATTTTCAAAAATTTAAATTTTTAGGAATTGGCAAACATAAATATGTAAAATTACATTACATTACTTACTACTCAGCACAAAAATGTACAGAGTAGAGACACAGCACCTTGAGCGACTAAGACTATTATAATGTGCTAACAGCACAAGACATTAATATAAGACAGAGAAGAAAGAACAACAGACAGAAAGAACACATGACAACGGCGCGCGGTAGGTTTCGAGACGGTCCCCATATGTCTACTAACAACGCTCACTGATGCTTGATTTCGGTGATCGATGGAAACCCAAGCTTTATCAGTGACTAGGCCGTTGCCTGTATGTAAAATTTAAAAGGCTTAATAAAAAAAAATAAAGGAACATAATATTGTTCAGCCGAATTTAAATCGATATCATCGCATATCGTTATCGAAGAACCTCCACAAATCGCATTATCTACAACAATATCACCTGTCGCGATTTCCATGTTTCATGTTCATCCTCCATAGGCAATCTGGCACTACGTATAAGGATCCTTTTCGATGTTCAATCGGGAAGTCGTACCCTTGGAGTTCTAGGCTCCATCTGGCTTGTCTTCCTGATAGTTCCTTCCTTGACATGAGCTATGGCTGGAATGGTACCTAATGATTTTAAAAGGTAACCCGTCAACATAAGGCCGAAATTTTCGCACGCTTGACACGGCTGCGAGGCATTCTTCTTCCGTGGCCGTATAATTTGTCTGTGATTTGTTGAATTTCTTCGACATGAATGCATTGGGCTTCTCATGGCCGTTCTCATCCACTTGAAAGAGAACACCGCCTACTCCTTCGAGTAGGCGACGAAGCATCGCATTGGATGACAAAAAGTTTTAAAAAGTTAGGTTCAGCTAATACTGAAGCTGAAGTAAGAGCTGATTTAATTCTCTCGAAAGCACCGAGTGCTTCGGGGGTGACTTCGAATTTAGCCTTTTTTTGAAGGCAGTTGGTTAAGGAGCAGATACGTCGGCATAGTTACCAATAAATCTCCTGTACCAATACTATGAGATTTTTCAGCAATGTTGAGAACGCCACATGTTAGGTATGCACAAATATCCGCTTGACTATCTCCCTTGTTTACTGGACTTATATAAAAGATAAGTTAAGTAACTCACTTTACATATTAAAGTGAGAAACTCTTATGGACTTAATAGGTTTAATCTATATGTTTCCACAAAAAAATTGTATTTAAATTTGTACAAGTGTAAAATGTAACATATTATCTTTCTTTTACATTTTAATAGCGGTCCTGCTTCGAAAATCGTCGTGAAGTTCTTTATTGCACTTGGATGTGGCATTTTGGGAGCTCTTTTTACCTTCCCCGGACTTCGAATGGCAAGAATGCATTGGGACTCATTAAAGTATTATATTTTTCCTCACTCATTTTATGTCATAACGATGTGTATTTTCGTGTTTCAGATTATGTAAAGAAAATCGAATGATGCAGATTCTCTTGAACATCAGTTTTATTTTACCCTTCATACTAGTCATACTTTGGATCCGTCCCATTAGTCGAAACTATTTGACCGTGCGCGTGTTTGAGGGAATGGACAAACCATTGTAAACAAATATTTTATCCTTATAACTTTCTCATATTATTATATTAAATTTTAGACTTCAGCCTGAAGCTTTTGAGACAATTCGTCTCCTTCTCGTAGTCTTGACGGTGCTCCTTCGATTCGCTCTAATGCCTATTTACCTGCAATCTTATCTTAACATTGCCCATGACAGAATAGAGGACCTACGTACCGAAGCTGGTCGTATAACGAATCTGGAATACCAAAAGAAGGTGAGTTCTCGGCTCATAAAAAAACCATACAATGTGTTTGACGTTCTTCATTCATCCTCCGCCTGAATAGGTCTCATCGATTTTCTACTATCTTTGTGTTGTGACTTTGCAATTCGCCGCACCATTAATCATATGCTTATTCCTAACACTCATGTACAAAAGTCTGGGTGGGTTCAGCTGGACCGGTTTATTCTTTGACAATTCCCTACAAGGCGAATGCCCTGATGAGGATCCAGGAAAAACGGCAGCCCAAAGGATCTTTGAGCAAATTGACGGCAGCGGTCAAGGAGAAGATAACCAGTTCAATATTATGGAGTCAGCACAAAATATGCAAATTTCTTGGACAAGCCTTAAAAGCGTAAGCGTAGACTTCTTAAAAATGTATACAAGTTAATTTGGGCTTTTGCAGGTTTTTACGACTGAAGTTTTCAAGGGATTTTTGGGCTTCGCAACGTGGTGGAGTTACTTTACGCTCTTTGCCACATCTTCCCTCGGCATCTTGTACCAATCTTACTTCACAAAGACATAAGAATCTGTATCTGTAATTTTTTAAGCTAAAACAACACCAAATAAAATGAAAGCAATGAGTAGAGAGAATTAATTTGCATAATATAAGCATTTGATTATATTTGCCACAATTTTATCAATAATAATACTACCGTACTGTTGAATGAATATAAAATAAGTCCTACTTGTTACTCTAATAACTACTAAATTGCATCCCTTAGATGCATTGTTCCTGTTTGTAGACAGCGTGAAATGCATTCCTGATCAGGACATACGGGAAGCAGGATTCGAGCAAGTCCATTGTGAGGAATGGCGACTGCTTGACAATCTCGTCGAGTAGCAAATAGATCGACTCTCGGTTGCGAGTAGCTTCCTTATCGGATTCCTGGCCTAAGCGTAGCAGTGATGAACTGGCTAATGCAAGGAATTCCTTCATGCGATCTTCGATGTCTTTCTGTCCGCAAATTGTAAAGAGTGCTCCAAAGATGTTGTTTATAGCTACCGCCATGCAATGGGTGTTGTTTGAGTGACCGTCCATGGATGCGCGATAGAAGGAGTTGTCATTTCGAGCCAGCTTTGGAATGGACACGGCTACGAACACCATCAGTAAACATGCAATCAGATGCTCCCCTTCGTCGAATTCGGGTTTCTTTGATTTGAGGGTGGTGGTCAGAGTAGGGTCAACTTTGCATTGGAGGCCTGCTGCTGATGCCATTTCCGAAGCGACTTTAATCTGATCACCGCCAGGCAAATGCTCTTGGAAGTCTTTTACCGAGCTCAAGAGGAAGGGTATTCTCTTTTCCAGGACATCTTCCAGGGATTCGTGAACTAGATTTCTGAAACAGAGGATCACTCCGATTATTGTCATGCGCTGCAAGACGTTGTCTACGTGCTGAAGCCTCTTAAACTGATCCTTCATAACTTCTGGTTTATCGAAACTCGTGCGCAGTGTTATGAGAACCTCTTTGTTCAGACCGACGAGGCTCTTAAGCTCCTGTACTTGGTTTGAAATGTGCCACATGAGTGTCTCGTTCAGTGATTTTATTCCATACGGTCCGACCAGTTCCGAAAGAGCCCGCAATTCATTCAAATCTGAGAATTCCTGCGGATTAAATGGAACACATCCCTCCGGAGCAATCGCCACAAATGCCTTCTGATTCATTGAGTAGACGATGTTGCCAGCACTCACGCGTCGCAACAAGACCTCGCTGTACCAAGTGTTGTACAGCGCGGCGATGGTCTTCTCTCCATGCGAGTCGAGGCTTTGAGTCTGTTGCAACAGGCAGTTGTTGAAAACTCTGGTAATATCGATATGAACGTAGTTCTCGACTGTCTGGAGAACGTTCATGTAAGCGCGCACCGAGGCCAACAGCTCCGAGGGCTTGGCGATCTCCATTGTTTCCTGATTGAACATAACCATGCCAACCAAATCCCGGGAGAAGCGATGTTCCAGATTCTGGCAGAGATATTCGCGTGGGGCGAAGGCAAACTCCCACACGTTCACCGTGGGACAATAGTTTATGGCGAAACACAATTCTGTTAGTGCCATATGCAACTTATCCATGGTTGTTAGGTCCTCGCGGGTCTTGCGATAGCTTTCGTCTCCTGGCTTACGGATGTCATCGTACTGCTTCTTGGATTTATCCTTTTTCTTGCGAGTCGATGCGACGGAGAGAATTTTGGCGCAATGTTTTGGCAAGAGTGCGTCGGCCATGGTGCATTGCTCGTCACATATCGTGGTGATGATGTTCTTGGCTTCTTTGGCCATTTCCTCCAGGAAAATATTCACCACACTTAACGAACGCTCGCGTATGTGATGACGTTCTTCGGGGCACATCTCGTGAGTGCAATTCTGGAAGTGACTGCAAATCAATGGAAACGCTATAATATACCTATTTTGAGCTGGGAACTCCAAGCACATGTGAAACTGGTCGTCAAACATTTTGTTGTAGAAGCAGAATATCGAAAGGTCCGAAGTCTCTACGAGAATTTCATCGAGATTGTCTACGACGCGGGTGTGGAAGACCATTGAGTCGAGGAGTCGTGCTAGATCGATGTTCTCTGCAATACGCAAAGCCGCCTTTCCAACGCTCATGTAAGTCTGCAAGCGGAACCAATCCAATCGGAATGCCCTGAAGTCAAAAAGCTCATTCTCCTCAACTTGCTTCACAGTCAAATTGGATGAGGTGTTGAACAGCGAGGACAGAATTACGCTCTCATCCTCCGGGCAGACCTGCAGATTTTGCATGCGGATATTGAGATCGGTCGAGTCGAAGCCGGAGAGGTATTGGACGTAGTAGCGTTGCATTACTTGGCTGTACTTGCGAACCAGAGCACGCAATTCCTCCATGTGAAAAAGAAGCTCGGGCAATTGGCGGTCAACCAGGTCCTCGTTGCTTTTGCCCTTGTTTTTGTTTGCTGGCGGGTTGTCGTTATGACGAAGCAGCCACAAGATCTCATCCCGAGCCAAACACAGGCCAATGAAGATGAATATGGCCTTCGGGCCCAGAAGTCCCGGTTGGTCGGTCATTATGAGTGCCAATTCCTTCAGTGCGGTGCGCAGGAACTTGCGACGTTCTCGGTGCACCAATGCCGCCTTCTGGATGGCTGTAATGTAGGCGTCTTTAACCTCGTTGATCCGCTTGCTGTAGCCTTTGATTTCATTGAAAGTGTTCTGGATCAATTGGTGGATTGGAAGTACTTCGTCACGGAAAAGGGCTACCACCCAACTCGACTCCAAAGCCGATAGCCACATCTTATTGACCTCGGTGTATTGGCCCAGCATCTGATGATTGAGCAGCAGTCCGAAGATAATCCAGCGGTCCATGGTTTCCAGGGAAATGTACTCACAGGACATGGTATCGGTGCGGACGGCTTTCAGGAGAATTGCCGGGTTACCTACCAGGCTGAGTTTCTGCATTTCACGCCACTTATCTGCAGTTGAGTTCCGCAATGGGTAGATGACGGTAAGGGAACGGATCGCATTCGTCAAAAGTCGTTGGTGAGGAATGAATTCCTCTGAAAGCTTCTTGAGGGGAACCTCGTAGTCTAGAATCATTTGGCCAAGTCGTGGGAAGCCCGAATCGCTCTGATTATGCTGTAGTTCATGGGCGGCGTTGTACAAGCCCAGCACGGCCTTACGGTCTTCCACACGTGAAAGCACAATCATCAGCGAAACATACGTCACCACAAGATCCAAATAGTTCCTGGTTAGATCAAAGTTAAGAGTGATGTCCAGATGAATTTGGCAAGCATCCATGGTCGTAAGCAATTCGCATACGTTGTCCTTGAAATCCAATAAGTCCACAAACGTGTGATAGTACAGAGACAAGGATTTGATGATTTCCGCCTTGATGTTGACGATTGCTCCCAGTCCTTTGACGTCAATGTTGGGGAATCGCTTGACAATGAACTTAATCGATGACTCAAGTGATTTTTCGGAGAGGAACCCCGGTTTGGATTTCGTATCGCCGCATGCCTTTTTGATGTTGTAGATGCGAGTGAGGATGCCTATGCCGCGGTCATTGAGGATGATTAATTTCTCGGCAATTTTCTGCTGATTGGGATAGATTGGTCGAGCCATCTTATTGTTGGACTACAATTTGTGTACTCAGACGGGTAACAATCATCGACCCCGCCTATCTGCGGGAATTTGGGTTCTTTTGCAGCTTAGTTCTGACGTTAGGGGCTTCTTTGCAAGTCAATGTTTTATATTTTGAACTTATTGACAAATTATGTGGGTTTTCTTCAACTTTAGCCAAACATTTATTAACTTTTTCAATAAGAAATCGAATTTATTTATAATTAATGCAGAATTCTGAGACCTGACTTGAGAGAAAAAATAAATATGGATATGTTTTGGAAGTGACAGATGAATCAGAGAGAGAAAGAGATGTTATCGATATATTTGTTATCGATATTTAAAAGTGTTTTTATTTTTCTCACATGAAGAGGGACTAATTTTGTCCGTTTTACATTAACGAAATTTAAGTCTCCGTTCCCATCGACGTATAAACCGACTCAACCTAGATTTATGTGAATTTACTTTTAACTTACACTTAAAATCGGGATTACGATTGCAAACAATTGAATTTATCTCCTACATTTTTAAAGCTCTTTGGTGGAGTGCGTGTTTTATAAAAAATGTATAAAAAATGATCTACGGTCCCGTATGCATCGAAGGGGAGTGGAGGAGAAGATGGAACGACGAACTGTACGGGCTGTACAGCGACGTAGACTTAGCAAGAAAAGTAAAAGTCCAACGACTAAGATGGCTGGGTCACGTAGAGCGCATGGAAACCAATGCTCCGGCCCGGAAAGTCTTCGAATCCGCACCCACAGGACAGCGCAGTAGAGGAAGACCGCGGATCAGGTGGCGCGCACAAGTGGAAGGTGACCTCACCCAACTTGGAGCGCGAAACTGGAGACATCTAGCTAGGGACCGAGCTAGATGGAGAAGTTTGTTGGGTGAGGCCCTAGTTCACACAGGACTGTAGCGCCACCTTAAGTAAGTAAGTAAGTATATACGTCGAAATGTTTCTTGTCTCACCCTCTTTTACCGTTATTTTAACGGCTTATGCTCTAGTGAAATAGCCAGTTGCATTCCTTCCCTTAAACAGTTCAACCGTAATACTCGCGCTTCTAGGAATGCTCATCAGTATACCCTGGAGCCCAACCGTAATATGCGAATGTGGAATGTCTTGCCACACTCTGTCTTTCCCAGCCTCCTTTCAACCCCTCTCTTCCTTTCCTAGTGCTCACACTGTATCAACATAATAAGGGTAGTATATCCCTTTGAGTGTGCGATTATTATTATAAAAAAAAAATAAAAAATTCGGTCGAACGGTCAAGTACTTTTTTAGCTTATTGTAATGTACAGACATTAGAATCAAGAACATCGCCACAATTTTGCACGGGGTTATTGTTGTTTAAGTTTATTCGGAACAACCTTTCCGAAAGTTTCAAGCAAAACTTGAAAAACACTTTTGCCGATTTCATCGATCTTTTAAGTTCAACCAATGTTCTTTCATTGAACTCACAAGTAAATTATGCCAAATCAATAGAACGGTGGAGATTCAAGATTGTTTATTGTTAGAATAAGAGATACATCGTATGAAGTACGATGAGTGGATAATGCTTGGATTTACTTAGTCCCATGCTATCATATACATATGATCTGTATTTAACTGTCTCATTATTTTCTTTAGCTGCATAAGAATGTGGGATGCTTTATCCGGTTGAATATTTCCACCCCATGCAAGGTGCAGACATTATAAAAATCAATCTTTAGGTATCTTCTCCCAAATTCTGAATTGCTTGTACTGTCATAAGCATTATAAGATTCCGTAAAAAAATACTTTCTATGTGCACTTTCTTTTCATCTACAAAATGTACATGAGATATATCCGCGAAGATATTACACTAAGTTATGATTCACCTTTATATCTTCGAAGTCGGTTTAATAATGATTGCCAGCATGATCCCACTACTTCCTTAAATGAAAACTTGCTTTGCTCTGATGGTTGTTTTCAAATTGAGCGCGTTGAAAGTTTCAAATAGCTAGGTATACTTATTGACTTTTGGATGTGTTGGAAAAAACATACTTCTAACTTAAAAGCTTATCTAAACAAAGTTGTAAGGCAAATCTACCAACTCTGTGGTCTGTTAGTTAGTATACAATGGTTTATTTAAACCAGCTACAATATGGACTTTCTTCTTGGGGTGAGACGAATTATAACAAAATTGAACCATTTATTATTAAGCAAAAACATGCTATAAGAGTCTTAGCTAGGATTAATCGTTTTGGTTTCTTCAGGAATCTTAATGTTCTTCTACTAAAACATTTATATTTCTATAAAGAATTGAAAATATTCTTCGAAGAATCGGGATATTCCGCTTCTAGAATGAATGGATCTTATATTTTACGTGTCAACAGCATGAATCTAGTCACGGTACCCTAACATTAAGAAAGCGCACTTTTCACATTTTTTTAGTTACTGCCCCTCGTTCATTTAATAACTTGCCAGAAAATATAAGATGCAAGAGAGTCGAACTTACTTTCTTAAGAAATATTAAGCTTTTGCTATTTTCTTTGAACAACAGTGAAATAGATTATTATATGTAGATATTTGAGAATTTAAAAAAATAAGTTTAATTTCCTTGCTTGAATTTTACTCTTTGATTTGCTCTATTTTAATTTTATTAATTAGAGGGTACGTCCAACTCTTGTCCTTAGACAACAGGAAGTTCCTAACCATTTTATTTGAAGCTTTAAGCTATTGCTTATTTAGTTATTGATAGTATATTTGAATAATGTTAGCTTTAAGTTGTTGTTAAAAATAAAAATTAAAATTAAAAAAAAAGTTGTTTTTATAATAAATACATATTTTTAAAAAAATTCAATAGATACAACATTATGCAAACCTACTCTCACCTGCACCAAAATTGACCTTTTCCTGAAGGAGTGAAGAAAAACCGTTCACATGTTCCTGCCATAATCAATGATTTTTGTCAACTGCATTAGATAATACCTCAAACCAAAGAATTAAAAGAATACAAAGTACCTATCTAAATAATTGTATAACAATTTTATTTTATTATTTTTTATATAAATAAGTTAGAATAATGTTTAGTATTACAGATAATTTTGATTTTTAAGGTTTTAGCACACAATGGCTGCCGCGCATTAAATGTCTTTTGTTTATGATTAAAAAAAGAAGAGTATTAAGATTTTACTTTACATTTGAAATACTTTTTTTACTTCCACAGTTGGGAATTGAGAGAAGTCTGAAGGCGCTGCCCGATGTGGATTTCTTTGAAAGTACTCACCGAGAATCTCAGATGCTAGTGTTCTTGCTTCTCGCTCAATTGACATTCTCTGCCGCTTGTACATCTCAATGCTTGAAGCTTTAGAGGAAGGCGACGTCTTCAAGAAGGACAGTGCCCAATCGTGCTTCATTTTGGCCAATTGGTTCTCTAGCTCAATTATACGTTTGTCCTTAGCCTGTGGAACGTGGATGGGATCAAATAGTTTGAGTTTTTGTTTGATGGAGTCTGCCTGCAGGCGCAATCTTTCATTGCGCTCCTCCAAAAGCACACTCTTCAGGAGATTAACCTCTTCTGCAAGGATAGGTGAACCTGCAGTGACTGTTGCACTCACGATGTTTGACGAAGCTGGGGTAGTGGTGTCACTTCTCTTCGAAGTACTGCTGCCTGTGTTGAGCTTAAGTTTTTCGCGGAGTGTCGATTTTTCACTCTCAAGGGCTTCAATGTCACTCTGCAAGTGGTCCATGGTGTCCTCGAATTCTTTTTCTTTCTTTTTGAGGAGGTCATAGGTTTCTTCGTACTGCCGCTTCAGTTTTTCAATTGTAACTTCATGATCATGCTGCAGTACAGATAATTTCTTCTCCGCAATGTCTTTGCGAATTTGCATCTCAGAGAGCTCGCTTTGCTTCATCTTGGCGGCCAACTTAAGTTGCTTTATGTCAGCCTCACGATTTTCCAGTGTAGCAGCAAGGACATTCTTTTGTTCGAGTTGCTTCTTGATGAATTGAGCCCGCATTAGAATCGGCGAGACCTGTTTTTCGGCGACCTTGGCGTTTGCCCTAGACATTATCTCATACTCGTTATCCAGCAGATATTGAGCGAGTTGAGCTAAGTCTGTGTTAGCGGGAGCCAGTACGGCCTTGAAGTTCTGCGATGGACCTCTATCGTCCTGTTCATAAACGCGTTCACAAGCAGACGATAGAATCTCCCAGAATTTTGAGTGCTCAATTGTGGTCTCTGCCGCATTATCGCTCTCGATCGATGAATTAATTGTTTGCACAGCCTGCTTGGAAGCGATGTGCAGAGCGGACATTATTTTACTCAGAGAGGCGGTTATTGTGCGCATGGTTTCAATTTTATGTGGAGATATGTTGCATTTCACCACATGGAGATCTTGGGGCAGTCGTCGTTTGATCAACTTTATGTTCTGTTTCACATTCTCGGCATTTTCAATTACGTACTGCATCAGAAGTATCGTATCACTGGTGTCGCTGGTTTCCCGAATGATGGCGCGGATCATAGAACCATCAGTAAGGATGGAGTCACAAGCGGAGCCCAATGAGGCAACACAATCTCTTATCATTTGGGTTTCATTCAGGAGGTCTTCTCCGGCTAGAAGTACGGAATTCATTGCATTGAAGAAAGAAACACATTTTTCGATGTTTTCTGTGAAGGAGTTTTCATCGAGTTGGTTTTGCTTTAGGAGTTCTATGATGGAGTCTACAGTTTTCTCCTGCGCAATCATTTCAGGAAGTGAACCACCTGCTCGCAAAAGTGTATCAGGCTGGCAACAGTTCAGGCCATATAGAATTTGATGCAGAGCACATTGAAGGTTGTGAATGTAGTGCAACAATCTGGACTTGAAAGAGAATTGATGCACGCTGTGACCTTGGATGACTGCGTCCTTGGATATATTCTCAACGGCTGGGAATCTTTCGCGTGTCTGGCTGACAATTATGCCACATTTAAAAACGATTCGAGCGACGAGTAAAATTACTAAAATCGAGTCATGGTCCCCTCCTCTGTTCATAAAAGAGTCCGGCATGAAGGCAGTTAGCATTTGAACTCTTTCATTGGCTTGAGTAAGCTCAATCTGCCTTAGCTGGACATCAATGGCTCTGGTATAGGCTTTGGATTCTGCGAACATCTGTTTGTAGTCGATTGAATCATTTACCAGTGCATCCTTCTTTCCTCCCACACCACCGTTGTCGGACAGGGATGCCTTTATGTCTGTGCTCTCAGAACTCTTCTCGCGGAGTTCTATCATTTGCTCATTAAGCTTTTGCACCAGTTCTCGGAACTTCACCAATGTCTGGTCACGGTCGTAGATGGTTTCAATGGCAGCATCGCGCTCTCGGAGAATTTCTTTCTTAGCGGCATTTGCCATATCAAGTTCCTCTCGTAAGTCCATTTCCAAGTCGTGATTACTTTCTACCAACTGTTCGTGAATTTCCTCCAATGCTTCCAACTGCGATACTTCTTCCTCGAGCAGCTTCACTTTGTCTTCCAATTCCATTTTCTTCTCTGCCAACTGCTCAACCATTTCTTCAGCGCCCAAAGCTGCATCTACTTGTTCCTGAAGATCAGCAACGGTTGCTTCCAGTTCGTCCAACTTAACTGAGAGCTTCTCTTTTGTGCGTTCTAGCTCAGCTACTTCGGATTTCTTCATTTCAAGCTCTTTTGTTAGCTTCTGAATGTCGTGCTTATCGTGCGCACTTAAGTCCCGAAGACGCACAAGTGTTTCCTTCAAGCGATGGTTCTGCTGTTCAAGTTGCTTGATTTCGTAAGCAGTTACTGTTCCATCACCAATTGCTCTGTTGCCATGTTCTGAGTCAGCCTTGTTCTGGACTTCTGCTCGGAGAAGCTCCAAATCCAAAGTCAACTCTTCGATTTTTTCTTTCGTGGAATCTAATTCCAACTGAAGAGTGTCGGCTTTCTCCTCTGCCATTTCTTTGTCGAGAGTAATCATTTCCACGTTGTCGGATAAGTCAGCCATTTCCTGGGCATGCCGTTCTTTTGCCTCTATTGCGTCCTTTGCTTCCTGTTTTGCCCTTTGCAAATCTCTCTGGAGCTGCGTTTGGGCATTCATTATTTTTGACCTAAACTCCTGCATCTGCTCAAATTGAATCTTCATTTTGTCGAACTCTCGCAGACGTTCCTTGTCCTCTGAGCGACGCTGCTTAAGCGTTTCCAGTTTTTCGGTCAGATCATCTACTTGAGTCTTCAGACCGTCGATTATTTGCTGTTGTTCTGCGTTAGTTGCCTTTTCCTCGCCAGCTGAAGTAGCACCCAAGGCTGCAGGTGGAGTGGTGAATGAAGGAGATCGAATAGGCTGACTGGGAGTGAACTGAGGCTTCAGAATCTCCAAGAATCCCGTTTCCACGAAAGAAGCCCGCTTAGACGATGGATGAGATTCTGAAGAGGAAGCTGTGGAGGATGTTGCCGTTGTAGTTGTTGTTGGCGGAGTCATCAAACTTTTCCTACCCGCAGTGAAATTTCTTTCTGTGAGAGAAGTTGAGAGCTGCGTCCGAGAACCAGTAAGACTTTGCCTACTCGAGGAGAGCGAAGTACGGGAGCTACTTAACCGATTTCGATTTGAAGCGGCTGACGTTGGTGTGCCGTCTGTGAGATCTTCAGTCGATTCGTCCAGCAGAATAAGCTGCGTGGGACGCACAAAAGTTCCGTACTTATCTATGCAGTGGAAATACGAATGTCCCTTTACGCTTCCATTGTTCTTACCTTTGGGTTCGTCGAGAATTACACCAACCCATTTGCCACCCGCGAAGCCCGTAACACCAACATAAGCAACCTTCCCCCGGACATTCTTCCCAGCTATCTCCACTCTCGCATTTACCTTAATCGTTTTCTCAGACATTGTTTATGGGCGCCTGGCTTAGTGAAAACTAATTATTAGTACTGTCACACAATATGCAGTTTGTTTCTTACCAAATATTTTCTAAGGGGGTATTTTTTTGGTGCTGAGATGGTGTCCCCAATAGTGACGTAGTTTCCAAGTGGAACCACCTTTAAAAATGTATATCCAAGTATTTATCGAGGGTATGGTCAGAACTACATCAAAAATTATACCTATATCCCAGAAATGTTCTTGAATGGTTTTATCTTTGAACTAAAAGTCAATTGAGGCTGAAAACACTTAAAAGTTTGTTGAAATTTCTTGTATTTCTGAAAAAAACTATTGGGATTCGGAAGAATACAGGACCGATTGTGATGAGTGATGACTAGTGTCAGCAGTGTTCGAAGATGTACAAGAAAGTCCTCTTCTTAATGTCATTTGAAAATTTTCCTGTCTGTAGAAAATACGGACAGTTTATTTTTCTGAAATCCAAAAAGAGGAAACAAACTTTTTTATTGCTAAGAGTATCAAAACTTAAAATTTAAGTATTGTGCAGTAAACCACATGTAAAAAGAAGAAGATGTAGAAATGATGATAATTTTGATACCATTGATCCTAGTTTTTATGGCCGAATTGCTGAAGATTTCTGCAAGATTCTGCAAATTACGTTTAAAGATAAACATCATGATTTATCAGAAGTTCTCTGATTGTTCGCTGTGTAAAACAAAAATTCACACGTATCCTCGTTTATTTGTAGTTTTTTCAAAAAACTCTACTTTCACTTGAAGAATACATTTTGAAAATGCATGTTTTTTTTGAGACTGAAATGAAAGAAAAATGTTGCTTAGAAATTCATATTTGACTCGTTTCTCAATCTTAATATCTGGAGCCTATTTCCAGAACTCATTTTCATGAGACTGCAGAACTGAAATTTTAATACCACCCATTATCTCTGTTTCTATAGCTTCATTGATGTTAATACCAGCTTAAAAACTTAACAGCGGAGACAATGAACCTTATTAATAATAAATCGGTACACACATTAAGGTATCGTTGGGTTAAATAGCGAGTTAATTTGCGTGTATGCTAATAACCAAAATAAACACTTCTTTTACTAATTAGCCTTCTATTACAATGTCTACTACATTCTATGTCAAAAAGACAGCAATGAATTGACGGGGTTTACCACGATATCTAGAAATTAATTATCTAGAAAGTAAAAGCTCAAATATAAAAATTTCGAAAACAAAAATCTATAATGGAACAAATCTCGAAAACAAAAATCTAAAATATAAAATCTCGAAATGCCAAAATCTAGAAAAAAAAATCTCGAATGCAAAAATTCAAACATACATTCTGGATAATTTACTTCTCCTTAACAAACTAAAAGTTGACAAGTTAATTTATCAATCATACAATGGCACATTGCTACTCATGCACCGGTGAGAACAGTTACCCATCTAAACACATTGGCAATAAAAATGTAAGAACATCCACAGTAAATTCAGTATTATTAAAATTAGTCTAACGTGAGCTTCAAATTACCTCTCCAAAAAAAAATCTCGTAATTTTATTTTTTTTTAGAAATTTTTTTCTAGATAGTCTTTCGAGATTTTTCTTAATTCTGGATTTTTGTGGATTCGAGATTTTTGCGTTCTAGATAATTTTGTTTTATTTCTGAGATTTTCGGCATTCGAGATTTTTGGCATTCTAAATTTCGTCATGATCCCGAATTGACGTTCGTAAAATTTGCAAGCATAAACAAAAAAAAAATATTTGACTAAAATTAAATTATACAATATTTTAATTAAATTTATTGAGAGTTCTAAATAATAAATGTTTCGAAATTTTTGAGTGAAAAAATAAGAACAAAACAAATTTTTGAGTAACAATTATTTATTAATGACTTTTTGAAAAAGGTACATTTATACGTTGATTTATATTTTAAAACTGAATACTTATTCTACTTAAATAATACAAAGAAAATCACAAAAAAAACATAATGCTTATAAACTTATTTCAAAATAATAGTTATGTACTTATCAATAAAAAAAAACTTCAGCTTGTTAAGTTAGATTAGTTAGTTCAGTTAGATTTTTCAGACAATCTATCTGCCAATGAAATTCCAGTGAAGGAATTGAAGCTAAATTCATTTAAAGGCATAGTTCTCGTTCATTGGCAGATAAATTATCCATAAAATTCAGGTTCTGGTGGATTTGAATAAAAAAAGATATTTTAAAAACAATTACAAATAATAAGGAGTATATATTTTACTTATCAACATAATCATCAAGCCATATTGCATCGTAATCAAATTCTGCGGTATATTCAACAAAATCCAGATTGAAAATTTTAGCAATTTCATAACCGATCTAAGAAGGTTCCTCAGGAGGCTTTCCACCACTGGTCTCTCTCTAAGATCAATTAATTTGACTTAAATTGATCCGCGCCTCCTGTTTGTAGCTGCTCCACCGGTCCACCTGAAAAGTATTTGTTGCGTGTGCTGTCAAAACGACAGTGCAAACCATTGAGTTTAATTTAACTGTCTATTTATAGTTCAGTTTCCCAACAATAAATTCAACTGGACGTTAGCCCTTAACCTAACTATTAAAATGTTTTAGTATTGCAAAATATTTAAAACCCAGTTAAATATTTTAGTGAGCTTTAATTTTGATTATTGCTAAGGCCCAATGTTTACAACACCAAAAGGTACAAGGTACCAGGTGAAGACCGTACTTAAATAGAGTTTTTTGTGTTTCCCATTAAATTTTTTACTAGGGCTGGAAGCACGGGTAGATAAATGAACCAACCCAATGAAGTAAAAGCCGAGCGTCTTTAACTTTACTGTTTTCATTTTAGAAAACCAAATAAAAATGGTTATTAACACTGGGTTGATCTTTTTCTCCAAATAATGAACATGTCTTATTTATTACTTACTTACGTTTTACTTACTTCTATCATATATAAAAACCTTGAAACAGATTTTAACCTTGATTTACCTAAATCGGTGTGAAAAAATGTCACGATCTAACCTTGAAGATAAAATACCTAACCACGATTGTACAACTGGTATAGAATAAGCTATAAGCTATGATATTTTTGATAAATGATAGTAAAGAACAACGAATTTGATTTATGTAAGCTAATAGTCAAAGAGATAGATAAATAGTTGTCTATCAATAGCAAAAAGTGCGATATTAGTTTCCCAAGAAAGAAGTTTTTTTTGTGTTAATTTGAATACAGCTTCCAGACGCTTACAATACTCGCAATATTTTCTCAGTTATTTTTTTCCGGTTGACGCATTTGGCAATAGAAACAACCATATATGACGTTGGTTGATTGCCAAATCTCTTTTTCCATCCGGTCCCTACTTACTTGTCAACTTATTTGACGTCTTGCTGTCAACTCTTTTTCATGAGTGATTTTATTAGAAGGGAAAACTATTGTGTATATTTATTAAATAATATTTTCTTTTCCTTAAAAGCCAACTAAAATGGATGGTTATGAAGATGCACCACTTTGTCGATTTGGAACTCCTTTGGAACCGCTAGAAGAAGGTCAGTATGAAAATGATTTTCTAGTAAACAGTCTTTTCAACACAATGTTTATTGATAGATGAGGTACCTTCTAAGAAACCAGTGGCAATTGAAGATCAAATTGTTACCGATGAGAATGGAAGACGTAGATTCCATGGAGCGTTCACTGGTGGATTCAGTGCAGGGTTTTGGAACACTGTCGGATCTCTTGAAGGTTGGAAACCGCAGAGTTTTAAGAGTTCTCGCAGCGAAAAGGCAGAAAAACGACAACAACAACTACCGACTGATTTTATGGACGACGAGGATTTGGGAGAGTTCGGAATAGCACCTCAACGGATACAAGCAAGAGATGATTTCTCAAAAACCGATGAGTCGCAAAGTCGAAAACGGAAATTTGCTACAAGAGATAGCGGTGCAATACCTGGTGTCCCCATATTGCATCAACTTCTTGAACCGGCTAGAGAAAAAGTAGCCGTCCGACTCTTAAGACGAATGGGCTGGAAGCCGAACCAAGGTATTGGAGCTCGGCAGACTAAACGCGAAAAGAAACGCTCAAAACAGCGAAATGACAGAGAGGCCTATGTTATGAAGATGTATGGTTGCACATCCAAGTCGAATGATGACCAAGCAGAAAGCTCGTATCAACTTCGATCGGACGGATCTGATGATGATGATGACGAAGATGAAGAAGAAGGAGCATTAACTTTTGCTCCCGATGACTATGAGCCTTTTGTATGCGTCATCAAAGACAATGTATTTGGTTTGGGTTATAGTGGACTGAGTCGTCAAGTGGCGGGCGAAACAAAATCTCACATAAACTTGTTCGGACCCTTAGAAGTCTTGGGCAAGAGTAACAAAAAACTATCAATACAAGGACAAGCGTTCGGTGTTGGTGCGCTCGAAGAAGAAGACGAAGACATTTACGCCAAAGACGATATGACCCAGTATGACTTTAGTTTGGAAAGTAAAAAGAAGCGGGGTAGATCAAAACTACCTCCAACGCAAGATGTGTTGGTATTGGAGGGTTTTGCAGAACCATCTATAAATTCCGATATCCAGAAACCATCATATGTAGTTGAGCTAAAATCTAATTTTCAACCAAGAAACTGGTTGCAAAGAAAATCACGCTTTGATCCTCTTCCAGAGGAAAAGCTTGCACTTTTAAAACAAAATGAAGATTCGAAGCGAAAGGGATTAGGTCGTCATGACTTGAATCCAGATGACCGGAGAAGTATCCTTGAGGGAGAAAATAAAGTAACAGGAGAAGATAAAAAGCGCGAAACGGAGGATTCTAGTTCTGGAAAGTCTTATCTACAGCAAATCAATGAAAAATATAAGGAACGGGAAAGCAAAACTAAACGACTTTTAGATCTCCTATCGTCGAAACAGGATAATTTTGTGAAAGGAGGACTGGTAACGAGTGCCGGTGTTGAAATTATGCAGTCCACCGAGCTAGACAAATCCGTTAAAAGCGAAAACCAAGAAGTTTTATCGGAAGCCAAGAAAATTACCAAATGCTTACGTAAGTATATCTTTTAACCTAACGTAAAATTAAAATGTAATAAATATTTTATTTTATTTACAGCAAACACATCTGGAATTTTCAAACCATTTGCTGGGAACGAAGCTAAACAAGATCGCTATGAAAAGTTTCTGGAGAAGAATTTACAAAACACTGAAGATATCAGGACATTTTTAAGGACAATCCAACCAGTTCACCTGTCGGAATGGGACAGAGAAATGGAGCAAAAAGAGTTTGTTCAAGCACGCAGCATTTACAAACCTCTCAATGGAATGATGTCGGAAAGGTATTTGAAGGATTTTATTTAATTAAAGAAGAAAGATCATTTAAATGTTTTTTTTTTTACTGCAGATTTGTTTCAAAATCAACAGATGAAATTGTACCCCAAATAAAAACGAAGATATCAGATAAAAAGGTTGAGGTGTTAGTTAAAAGAACTAAAGTACTTTGGAAACCATGTTCCTTAATATGCAAGCGATTCAACATTCCGGAACCTTTCGGAGGGACCTTGGTTGAACCTAAAGTCCCGAAAAAGAGCAAATTTTCTGTTTTCGATTACATAGAAAATTCTATCAATTCCAAAAAAGATTTCGTAACACCTGTTATCATACCGAAGCACATTGAAAAAGTCAAACAAGTGCAAACCCAAAGCAGTCATGAGTCAATGAAAATTATTCCTCCAAACGAAGATGAAGTTGCCTCAACATCCCAAGAACCTGTAGAAGAACATATCCCAGAAGTTCTTTCTGTGAAAAAACTTAATGTGGATAGCAAAAAGACGAAAACTGAGTTAGAATTAAGAATTGAGGAGAGCAAACACAAACATCCTTCTGAGAAGAAAGATCTTTTCAAGTCCATATTTGACTCATCCAGTGAAGATGAAACTAGCCAGGACGGTGAAAAAGAAGTTGACACTGAAGTAGTGATTCCTACCGAGATAGCTGATAGCCTTGTTAAACCATCTGTCCCTATGAATATATTAAGAAACCATTCACCTCCCAGGGGCATATTCGCAGCTCTATTTGCAAAGCCTGAACCGAAAAAAGATGAAGAGCCAAAAAAAGAGGAAACCGAAAATACGAATAAAATAACTTTTAAGCCAAGGCATGAAAGAGTCGTCGTCAATGACGAAACTACTCCAGAACTTGAAAATATCTATGGTCCTAAAGTCCCAAATCACCTTTTAAACAATAAAACAGAAAGTAAGAATGAAAGTGATATTGATAAAAGGTTGGCTGAGCTACTGTCGTCGAAACCCTTGAAAGCAACCCGAATTGTAGAGGAATGGGTTGAAAAGAAAAGTTCATCCAAGAAAAGCAAAAAAGAAAAACGAGAAAAAAAGAAAAAGGACAAGAAGAAAAAATCAAAAAAACACAAAAAAGATAAACATTAAAATTAAAGTTCTTTTAACAAGCAATCTTATTTTATTTCTTTTAGTCGTTTTTGTATGTATACAAAACATCTTTATATTGCTTTGTGTGATTATGTTTAAAACATCAGTTAAGAGGGTAAGCTATAAAACTAGGAAGTTATATGGTAGAAAAACCATAGTGTCGGAGGGCCAGGCCAAAAAAAAAACAATTTCAGGTGTTTTTTCCCTATTCAATTTTTAAAATACAATGTAGTTTCTTACGACGAAGTTTTTCTAAAGTTAAGCTGATGATTTATCGTTGTGCACCCGGGCGTATACGAACTTTTTTTTAAATTTTAATAGGCTTATTCGATGTCAGTTTCTGAATGAAAGCTGAACTGCAATGCACTTTTTAAAATTATAGGATGATCAAGCTATATGTATAGTAATTGGTACGATGCGACGTAGTGTCTTAAAGTAATAAAATGTACGACTGGGTAGCACTGACTTGATCATGTATCCAAAGGGCGTGTTTAAAAATATTTCTTGCATTTTATTATTTAAAAATGTAGGTACATGCAAGAAAAGTTTGTTTTCAAAAATTTAAATGCCATTTGGTTTAACATAAAAAAAACCTAGAATTTAAAAATATTTATTTGAAAACCATCAGAGCGTTTTTTTTTTCATCAATTTTATGCATATGTACATATATTTTTTTAAATTTGTATATTTTCAGTATGCAGTTATTTAGAGGTTATTAAATTTTAAATTTCAATTTCGTAAAACAATGACGCATTTTCGAGACATCGAATTTGGAAAAACAATGGTTCATATTTTTTTAAATCAAAAATAAAAACAATGACGTTTTTGATCATCAAATATTACTGAGACGGTATACGAGTGAGAGCCTGTACAGAAAAAAAATGATTGAGATAGGTTGATTAATTCTTGTTATTTTTAATCTTAAAAAAATATGAAAAAACACCCAAAACGAATGGACTTAAAACCAAAATATTTACAAATTTGAAGTCCAACGAGCCAATGTTTTGGACACTGTAGGAGCGAGGGGCGAGGACAAACAGAAATAAAAATATCGAGTTTGACATTTTTAACGAATGCAAAACTTGCCGAATATTTTTGTATTTCTTATAAGTCGAAATAAAAAAAAAAAACATACTTATCCAAGCCAATTAAAGGTTTTTAGATTTAAAAAGATTAATTTATAAATTGATTTTGATTTTAACAGCTTCGCGATAAGGCAAGGTCGGCAATTCTTCCTACCATTTGTAGCTGCTGTGAAGAAACAAATCTGATTTCACTTCAATCTGGACATTTTCCTATGAAGTGGTTGACATCGTATGGTTTCATTAAGTTGCAAAAGCTACAGACAGATTTGATAGTTTATGTGAAAATATGTGTATGTACGTATGTACATACATACGTACATATGTATGTAGGTCACCGCTGTTTTTTAAAAATATTAACAATATAGTATCATCTTAAGAAACACAATTTTTTAAGAAGTAAAAACTTAATATTCGAGAATATGATTTGAACCTAAACTACAGCAATACTGTCTTAAATATATTGCTTATTAAAAATAAAACGTTTTACGATATGCTTAATTCAGAAAGTTTATAATGAATATCGTCAGAAAAATCGAACTCAAATACCTTGAAAAAAAAACAAAACATTTCGCAGTTATATTTAGTTCAGTCAAAATATTTTCATTATTTGATATTAATCCTATTTTTTCATAAAGTAATTTTATCTAATAAATACATTTTCAATTCCTAAAGGTAAATATTATTGTACATAGTGTTGCCAGCTTGTTTCTTCGTTTGCTATTCTCTTGGAAAAGAATAAATAAAAAAAAATACTAAAATGAATAGTTCTTTTTAAGTTTCTAACATTTTCCGACACTTATTTAAAAATTTGTAACTGTTTCATGTAAGAATTAATTAAGTAGTAAGAAATCGTCAAAAACTGCACTTAGATGTGTTAAAAAAATGTTGAGGAACAATTCTGAACAGCTCACCGAAAGAATACTTTGAAGCAAAAGTCCTACGAAAAGTGTAAAACAGGAGAATTTTCGAAGCGATACCTCGCTATTTTCGAATATGCACAAGTATAATATGCCTGTGCGTTCTACATATTTTTCACGGGTACTGCTCGGTGAATTGACAAATTTTCGAAGAGAAATTCTTTTCATGAAAAGTGCTTTCCCAAATTAGCCGATCTTATTCGACTCAAAACTGTAGGTCGCCTCCATCCCTAACACCAATACTCGCACTCAGGTTCTAGTTCTCAACAGCCTCTTGCGCCACCAAATTTATTTTGTATATACACAAATTAGTGAAGAGTTCAAACTTGTGTGCATTAATTCTTATTGGTGAGCTACAAATTACTTTTTCTTAAGATAAGTCCATTTTTGTAACTCCTTATCATCTATTTAATTCATTTTTTTTTCAACTTTACATGAAACGGACCCTTTAACATGAAGAAATAATTCGCGACCCCTTTTTTGCTTTTTTTCCGTACCGTCGAACTTCGATAACTCAAATTTTGTTTAATTAAAATAATGTGTCAACAGTCTTAAGAGCTTTACTTTTGTAAAGGCTTCTTTATTAAAATAATAATTAAGTAACAACGTCTATTCAATTTCAGCTCAAGAATAATAATAATAATTGAAAACATCAAAATGATAATTTCTATAAAAAGGTGTTCTAATGTTTTTTGTATATCACAAACAAGTAAAAAGTAAAGTTCTTATACTTTCATACATTTTAAATTTAACATCTCGAATAAAAGCTTGCAAGGGCGGGATGAAAATGTCATCACTGTTAAAGACAAACCCATGACTTTACAAACAAAATTGAATTTTGGTCATCGTCTCTTAATCGAAACCACTTACATAGATTCATTTTCCTCGACACAATCTTTTGTTGAAGAAGTCGGATGTGAGATAAATATCAAGGAATTTATACCTGGTATGAGAATGGTATTAGAAAAGTTGAAAAAAGAAATATGTCAATACTTCTCAATGGAAGAGATATCGAAGAATTTGAGCCAAGGTGGATCTTTAATCCGTTTTTAAATACTGCTGTAAATGAGGCGAAATTGGCAATCAAGATTAAGGAAAGTCTGCTGGATCTATCTGCTGATGGAATGCTGCAATTGGAATTTAAGCCTTTCAATTTTGATACCTTTTGGTTAAAAAGGAAATCAGAATATCCTGGATTAATATTAGAGGCTTTGAAGTGTTTGATTCCATTTGCCACCTCGTAACTGTGCGAGTTGACATTTGTATTAATGGCCAAAATTAAAAGTAAAAAAAGAAATCGCTTAAATTTGGAAAACGATTTAATTCTCAATATAGCAAAAAAGGATATACGTTGTGAGAAATTGGTTTCTGAAAAACAAGCGTAACCCTTGCATTAAGAATAACTTTTTGTTAATTTGAGACAAATGTTTAAGACGGATTATATCTCATAGGTAATTTTTATTTTTTTTTTATTTGACACAAATGAATATTTCCTTGAATTATCTCTTTTCTTAATAAGAAATTCCTCGTAAGAATCATTTGCGACCCCTCTAGAAAGGCGACCACATGTTGAAAAACACTGATCTAATTGATGGAAAAAATCCAAGTGATACTGGACACTTTTCTTTACAAAATCTAGCGTATGTGCGGTACGTTTGGGATACCTTATTCCATTGGAAAAAATTTAAAAAAAACACATATGTTATTGTACATATGCATATGTATGTATTTATTATTGTACAGTTGATACCATAAGATGTGCCGAAAGGACTATCAAAAAAAGCAGTGGGTGTTTTTATTACTAGAGCATTTTCAAAAAAATGGAACATTTTTTAGACATCAAATATCTCAAGAATCAATTACTCTATAAGCTTAAATTGTATATTGTGCATTGTGATCTTCAAATAAATTTTATGAATAGTTTTCTTATAAACCAAAAAAAAAACTAACATACAAATTTTCCACCTCGAATCTTTTGCGAAAGTCTGCAAAAATTGACTTACAATTTTGTATTTTAATTTAGAGTATGAAATAAAAATAGTTACAAATTTTAAAGTGACAGCAACATCCGAACCCCCAAGATATGTTACAGTAATGTTTATTATTATCTGTCTCAACAAACAAGGGCATTTTTCTCTTAACTTCAGACTTCAAAATTGAAATATCTTGGCCTCTTCTTAGATAATGTGTTAAAGTGTTTTCCACGTAGCAAAATGTTTTTTTTCTTTAATATTTTATCCAAGAATTTACCTTCCAACCAAATTTACAAAAACACTGCTTTTCTATGAATCATCACAGAGATAAGGTTATGAAACATCTAACGAGAGAAACTTATTGCACTCCAGCTGAGAAAGAAAGTAGGTATATTCTCGCAAAAACTCTCTCTCCAATAAATAATAACAAAGCAAATTAAATAATTTTATATTCAAATAACCAAATAATAATCAAATTTATTTATGCTCATTTGATTACAATTTCGTCAATAAATGAAGTGAATTCATGGCTCTTCTTCGTTCTCCATCCCCCTTTGCCTTTTTCTCTTACCAATAAAGAGACGAACTACCTCATGCGTGCGGTGCATTGCTTCCTTGATATGTCTTGCAATTATAAAGGAAGGTGTTTAACATTCATTGAAGACAAAAATTCAATAGAAATAAAAATAAAAATAATACATTTTCTTTAGAGAACTCAGAACCATTTTTCAGATGCTTCACTACTTTGATAATCTCCTTTCCATAAAACCAATCGAAAAATTTCAATTTATAAACGGTTTAAATATTGAAAACAACTTAAAGTATCCGTGCTAACCATATTTTTAAAACAACAAATTCAAAGAATAAATTAAGTGCAAACCTAAATTCCATCATCTGTTTTTTCTGCTTAGGTTCACTGCCTCTGTTCTGCCTTCATTTATCGTATACTTCATACAGCCCTAGTGTTACTTTCATACCTATAAAGGTAACATAAGGTAAATAGGTAGGTACAATTTTGCTATTAAGAGAACATGGTACCTAACCTATAGCACAGGTAAGTTAAGGTAAGGTAACTATACAAAAATAGATAACAGGTTAGGAGATACTCTTAACTCGGATTTTTGATTGCGCCACTTGTCAGTTTGCATGTACTCACGACTCACGAGTCGGAGCGGAGCGGAGTCGCAACTGCCAAAGTGCCAACTGCTGTGCTCAGTGCTCTGGACTGGCGACTGGCCTGGCATGGCATGAGAAGAACGAACCGAACAACGAAGTTGCTTGGTAACATTTCAGTCAAAACAAAGCCTGCTTGGTTAAGAGTAAGTCATCGTTATATTCGCGGGTTAACGTTGTGCAGTATAGTGTTTTATCGATACCATCTATTAACCTATAAAAATAAATAATAAAAAAGAAACGCTTTACTGTGATGCAATACGTTTCATGTTTCCCAAGTTCTTGTAATAAATTAAATTGTAAGGAACCAAGTCCTATTTTAATAATAATTTCGTTTATTTTTGTGACAGTGACTAACCCGTTCATCCATTGTTTCTAAATACAAAAATTTACCTTCCTTCTATTTATGACCTCTCATTATTTTATTGTCTCGCTTTTTAACAAAATTGCTAACGAAAAGAAGAAAATAAAGTTTAAACATCACATAATGTAAATAGATACTACATTATATACATAGGTAGTGGATCTTAAAACAACAAAAACAACCAAAGATGTTAAATTTTAACATTTCATCAATTATTTAATTAGTTACCTTTGTAAATTTTATTTTTGAAATGCAATAAAAGTGATTGAAGCAGTGTATTGATGAGTTTTAGAAATAGTTGATTCAATCACACGTATGTCTTATTCAATTATGAATAAACAAAATAATTTAATGAATATACAAAGTAATCAAAACACGAGTTCGATAAATTTAGAGGATTACATTTTGGATATGGAGGCTCGATCAACATTAGTTGGCCAAAAAGCTGACGGCGATATATGGAGCCAATTGCAGCAAAAGGAAGCGGATATAGTCTTGGCAGCAGAACTGGGCAAGGCGTTGTTAGAAAAAAATGAGGAATTAGTAAAACAACAGGAAAAACTTATTGAAGATTATTCTCAAAAACTTGAGGTAAGTTTATTCTTATTGCAGTTTCATTTGATATTTATCAATAAAATATGAAAAGAAAGAAAACTTTTATTTTTATAGGTAGGTAGGTGGTTTATTGATTTTGTACATCACACAAAAATATCCTAGTGGCACTTAAGTGGGCACTGACTCCTAAATACAGCGCACATACAAAAAACGAACGCCATTTTTGTTCATATTACCTAAATGTCCTTGAGTTTTCTCTGAAATGAAAATTTGAATAAAATATCTAAAGTATGGCACACATTGGTAATAGGTTGGTAGGTAGGATATAGATACGTTTATAGTGTAGCTAGTTTTATGTACCTACAGTGTTGGCCAAAACTAAAGCAACTAAATTTGTTGTTTTTTTTTTATTTTTGTTGTATAAAAAAGATGGAGTTATGGATACGTTTGAATACAAGGACATTGTGGATTGCTTGCTCCAAAAATTTGAGGATTATCACTTTTTAAAATGATACTTTATCATGTAAAACAATTCAATAATATTTGATGAGTTCGTGTGAAAATGTAGATGTTGAAAAGTTGAAAAGGGTTTGGATAAATTTTTGATTTGATTCTAGATCGAAAATAATATAGCAAAAAAATGCAGAAATGTTTATAGATTGTATACAGAAATTGCATAAGGTTTCCAGGATCCATTGTGTTGGATCTTTTGGTCTGTATGCCTGTAGGATATGCAAAGTGCTGATAAATCTCGAAAGTCTTTTCTTTCTCTCAAATATTATATTATTATTTTGTTCTGACTATTGGACTATTAATGTTCGTTTAGTTTATTGTTTACTACATATAATTTTTGTAACTATTATTATTTTGAATATATTAAGACAATTTAGTTATACAAAAGATGTTTGAAACATTTTTCAATTGATGAAATAAAAAAATCAAGTTGCTTAAATTTTGGCCAACACTGTAGGTAGATAAAAAATATCCACTCCTTGTTTGACGAGCTCTTAGCTCTATGACCCACAACAGGACGGTTATGATAGAAACATACATATGTATATGCATATATAATATTTGTTTTGTTTTGACATCATAGTTATTTTAGTTGAAAACAAAAACAAAAAATGGGAACGTCCATTTCAAAGGAATTAAGTTATGGCTCCCATTCATGAAACCGACATTTACGAAAATGTATTTAGGTAGGTATATAAAATTTCGCAGATGCGTATATATTTAAAAAGGGAATGATTATTTACATAAATGTCAAATGTATATATGTATGCCGATATGTATAAATGTTAAATAAGTGTCAACCGTGCCCATGTTTATAAATATATGACAAGAAGATACATTTAATATTTTATTATTGTAACACAGTCTCGAATATTTATTGTAGCATTTTGTAGGCTTACTCAATTTTTCAGAAAGAAAGTTTTCCCATATTTTGGATCAATAATAATTAAAAGTAAGTTTATTTATTGTTATAATAATTTATAATTACGAGACACACTTTGATCAAAGATATCCATGTGTTTTTGTATGTTCTCACGTTCCTATATCATTTTTAGAAAGGGGTTTCAAGGGGTACATAATTCAAGTCTTTTGTAGTTTTTATTGCAAATATTTGTATTGTCTAACTAATTTTAATTTTTTTAAATTCCAATGGCAAAGGAAAAATGCAAACGAAATTTTAATGCAGTACCATGCTGTTACTCAATTCCACCATCGGTTTAAAAAAAAGTTTAAATTAGGTTTAAAATCCACTTGTGGACTCATATACCAACATTTTTTTAAATTCCGGTGTTGAAACCTTCTTAAAAATATCTTTTTAATAATTTACTCAATTTAATCATTAATCATTCCGTTTAAATATTGAAATATGATTTTTGAAGTTTACAGACACACAAGGGGTTATTAATACCTTAACATTTTTTCGTTTAAACACAATGCCAGCGTCAGGAAGGGAAGGATTTAAGAGAAGATATCGGTGTACATTGGTCTTGAAATTATGAATATTATGATGGGAAGGACAGGGTTGGGTAAAGTGGTTAAGAAAGATTATCTGTACTATTTTTTATATTGAATGAAAAAATAAAAAAAAAATTAAATAAAAATGGTACCTAAAATTCATAATACCTTACAAATATAAAATGTAAATTTTTGGGAGTAAGAAGCCAATTATTAATAAATTGAAAATTTGAATCCTCAGTTTATTTTTTAATTTAGTGTAGATAACAAGATCATATTTTTCAATAAGAGACTAAAAACTTGCTACCTTAGGGGAGATAAAGTTAAAAAAATTCATATTTATTTTTGGAAATAAAAGTTTTAATTAGAGTCTTAATTAGAGCCTGCTCCTAAAAATGTCAACTTTATCAAATTCGTGTTCGAAACAAGTGTGGTTTAGTCTTGAATGCCGTTATAACAAATATATTCATATGTACATATACATAACTTATGACGCTCTTTCATTAATGGTATTTCCTTATCTGTTGCTAGATTCACTTGGACTAATAAATTTTAAGATAAAAGCTTTTGAATTTTTTGACATTAAAAAATAAGATAAATAAAAACGACTTATCTATATACATATGTATATGCTTAAATATCAAGTTCTTTTCACAGATCACGAAAGTACACAAATACATTTTAAATTTCTACACGCTCGATCGAATGGAGTGAATAATACGATGATAAACACAACTTTAAAAAAATATGCATATCTTCCATTCTTGGCAAACATAACTTTATTATTATTTATAAAGAACACCTTCAATACTCGTATAGCTTCTTTTGATTTTTGATTCTCATGATAAACTAAACATTTTAACTTATTTCATAAACAAATCACTTTTTGGAGGATGTTCTTGTAGAATTTTAGCTTTTAGCTTTTACTTTGACAACCGCTCAAAAAACAATCTTACATTTTAGCTATTTTCATAGTCTCTTTTGGTTGTCATTAAATGCAACAATTTTACATGTAAGATAAAAGTATCCTTAACTTTACTTTATTTTAATTGTATTTCACTTAGAATTTTTCAATCGTTTTGATTTTGATTTCTTTGAACATAACATAACAACACATTTAAAAATGCCCTTAAACAATGTGTCATATGTTTGCATTGTTATAAAATAAATTAGCAGGCGCAACATTCCGTAGAGAACGTGGGCCTAGACGCCTAGTGACATACAACTCTCAACCATTCCTGTGTGCAAGTCACGCCAGGGATGAACCTACGGTTTATATGCCGTATCCGAACAGCTTATTTGAAAAAGCATTTCTCTTGACAAGAATTACTATTGGAGGATTTATCAATTCCACGCAAAAGTCAGTACCCGGAAAAAAAACTTTAGGTAACACAGGCAGGGATAGAACCTAAGAACTCCTACGCACTAACCGCATCACGAAACGGGTACTACTTATGCTTACATTGCACCAAAATAAATATTCCAGTATCAGATCATATTTGCACCTTTCTGTTATTTTCACATCTTTACAAAATATCAAAAGGGGTCCTCTACACCGATTCTGTCTTGCTGCAGATTATTAGCGATCCTTGAATGTAATACATCCGGTACATAATAATAAGAAAGGTACGTGCCATGAAAACGGATAAGACCAAGGTTTTGTCCCTGGTAATAATATGACTCCGCAAAACATAACCTAAACTGTATTTTTGTATGAAAGCTAGTTAGAAACAGACTATGAGCTGGTCACGGAGGTTATTGTTATTCTTAATATATTTTTAAGTTTATAGGTTATGTACAGTACACACACTGTATAGGTACAATAATTTTGAGGTTAAAAACTGAACAAGATCAAAAATACAACAAATATTTGTTTGTCTCGCTATAGGTATGAGTTAAATTTTTTTGATTTAATAATTTTGTTCATATTTATAAAATGTGGGCGTTTTGATTAAAAATTATCTTTCACCAACAAACAATTAAAATATATATAATATTTATTCTCCAAACGAACTCACGAATAAAACTTGAATCTGAAGTCATCAATTAACATAATACAGTCAGAAAGCGCAAATCCGCCATTCAAACCCATCACCATCACTGCTAAACCTTGAGGAAAGCGAATATTTTAAATTACTCAAGCTTATTTATTGATCATTTAAAGAGCTTAAGTTTAACACACTCCAATCCAACTTTTGATGACTCACATACTGGACAAACAAAGCACAATACGAACCAGTTAACCAGTTTTATTTTGTTTTTATAAAATGTATATTTGCAAAATAAACTGGATTTACATATATAGATAGGTAGGTAGCTAAATATATTATGTGCATATAACAATAAAGGTAAAATAAATACATATATACAATATTATCATAGCTCCAAAAAAAGTTCCTTTCCAAATTATGATCTTTTGTTCAAAAACAGCAAGCTTTTGATCAAAAAGGAAATGACAAGTTTTGCTTATTAGAATGGAATAATAGTTTGAACATTTTCAATGCCCCTTAAAAAAGTAAAACAGAAAAATAATTAAAAGTATTAAGGGAAAATCAAACAAACTGTACTGATCCAATTAAAGACCTTGAAAGTCTATTATACTAATCATTTTGCATTTTAAGTAAGGGGTACGATTTTTATCATTTTCTCACTTTTCAACTTTTTTGAGTCCAATTACCAACCTATAGCTTTGTCATTTAGAAAATTTATTTATGGGAAGCTTGAGGTTAAGACTGCTGAGTGCTGGTTCATTCAACTCAAAATGAATCAAATTATAATTTCTTTAAGCACCCAATTTTAACGATCATGATTTTTGATTATATTAAAAAACAAACTGTCTTTGATGAAAAGTTGCAATTTCACTTTTAGGTTAGATACCATTCGAATCCGAAGAGAAATTCTTGCACTATAGGTACAAATATATGATTGAATAAATTTGTATTTTAATTGATCACACCACAGATCCCAACGACCGACGACGGACGCGACGCATGAGTATGAATTGTATCTTCAATATGCACCCCACTGTTCAAACTCATGCTCAAACTATAGTCTTAGATAGGTACTTGTATATAATTGTAATTAATTATTAAACTGAAGAAATATTTACAAATCATTTGAAAAGATATGCGTCAGGAATTTTTTACTTTGATAATTGTGTATTGCAAAATTTGTTTGCTTTTTTGTATATTCGTTAAATCATTTGTTATTTTTATTATTGTTATACTGCCATACGTTTTTGTTACTGTTGGCGGTAGATGACTCAGAAAGTTCCACGTTTAAGGTGCTTCTTTGAGAATTTTAGTTTCTCTTTTTCGTTGATAAATTTTTATGATAGGTATATAATATTAAATACTTTTTAAATAATATTTGCTTTATCAAACAATACTGGCTAGTTCAAGTTTTAAAAAAAAGCAAGGTTTTAGCAGATGGTTTAAGTTAAATGCAAATATGAATTATGTACATATGTACGTGCTTAAGCCAATATTGTATAAAAGACATAAAACTGTATGTTAAGTTATGTAGGAAATTAATTTACATGCATTTAGAACACGCGTGCCTCACCAAAAGTGAACAAATTTTAAAGAAACAACAAGTATGTAATATGAACATATATATGACCGAATACTATACATTTTTAAACTTTAAAAAAAAAAATGAAACAAACCCATGTACACAAAAGAATAGATACATTCGGTGAAATAATAAAATACAAGAAATACTTCATTGAACCTAAATAATTCACTGGCCAACAAAATGAAGCTTGTTTCGTGATACAAACATTAATTAATAAGGATCCGCCATCTAACGTTTTTTTTGTTACCTAGTGCTTATTTCGTGAATGGTAACACTTAGGTCATGTCTGATTTGACAGATAATTAGTTTTATCCTTCCACCAAACGAATAAAACATATAAAATGCTTGAATAACTTTTAGAGAAGATCCGATTTCTCCAAAAAAATCATCTTTTCAGATGAAGCTCATTTTGGCGAATATGTTAACAAGCAAAATTGCCTCATTTTGGGCACAGAAAACCTGCACGCATACATTGAAAAGCCGATACACCCAAAACGAGTCACTGTTTACTGCAGTGGATTATGGACCAGAGGTATAATTGTTCCATTTTTCTTCGAAATAAACTTGGTGTGGCCGTTACAGTCAATGACGAGCGTTATCGGGCCTGTTGAACGAATTTTTGTTCACAAAAATTGAAGAGGAGGATATTGTCAACAGCCGAAGCTACACTCGATGTTTTTATAGCATTTTCAAAAAAAAAGTTATTTGGCGGACCTTGACCTCTCCAAGGGATTTTGTTGTCTTGAATCAGAATTGTACCTTCAAATTTTTGCATTAAGTCAAATTTTTGAAATATACTTCTCTTGAAATCCATAATGTGGTTTTTCAGGCCAATGTAAGACCAGACTTAGTTCAAAACAAAAAGTTGTAGTTTTGATTTTGCAAAGAACTAACGTTTGGATTCTAGACACGCTTTAAATCTTTTAAGCTTCACTTAGTTTTTGAAAATTAAAGTTACTCACGAGCCTTGGTTTTTGGCGCTTATTTCAAATCTAATGTAGTGGGTCCGAATTGTCAAATTGAAAATTTTCACATTTCTCGACCTTTTAAAGTCCCTAGAGTCGAAATAAAAGATTTTTAGAAAGATGTCTGTGCGTCCGTACGTTTTTTCGTTGTCCATAGCCCAAGAACCAGAAGAGATATCGACTTTAAATAAATTTTGTTATACAGATAATAAGGTAGATGCAGAAAGGGCTCTCAAAAAAAATGCGTCGCCGGTTTTTTTACCATACCAGTTTAAAAAAAGGTGAACATTTTGGTTAACCCTAAAAATCTCATGAACCAAAAATGCTAGAGACTTAAATTTAATTTTATATAATATATTGTAACGTGATACCAAACAAGTAGGTATATTTTTCGAAATAATCCAATTAACGGTTTTTTTTATAAATCAAAAAAACTGAAAAATAATTGTCACGTCGAAAATTTTACGAATGAATAATGATTTTATCTCAAAACAATTTTGTGCACCGAAAAATAAAGTTTTGAACATCTGGTAAGATTTTGAGAAAAATCGACTTTATAAAAAATAAAAATCTAAAAAAACATTACCCAAATTTGGTAAAAATTGAATTTCGATTCAAATATCTTTTCAAAATTTTAAGATTATAAATTGCAGTTAATTTTAACTTACAAGAAATATTGTTTTCAACATTCGGAAAAATTTTGAGAAATATCTAATTGATAGTTTTTTGACAAAAAATAAAAACCTAAACAAAAATCGTAATAAAAGTTTGTAAAAATTGATTTTCGACCCAAATATTTTTTCAAAACTTTAAGATATTGGCTTTAAACTACTTTTATCTTTTAAAAAATATTGTTGTCTACACTCAGTAAAATTTTGAGAAAAATCTAATCAACAGTTTTTTTTTACAAAGAATAAAAACATAACAAAAAAAAATAAACTAAATTTTGTTAAAAATGTACTTTCGACACAAATAGCCTTTCAAAAATTAAACATATTGTCTTCCAGCTTCTTTTATTTCACAGAAATTATTGTTTTCGATATTCAGTAGTTTTTTTTATAAAAATCCAACAGTCCGTTTTTTCATAACAAAATAAAATCTACAAAAAATAGTACGCAAATTTGGTAAAAATTGATGTTCGGTTCTTTTATCTCTCAAATTAATTTCATTCATCCAATTTGTAAAAATTTAAGAAATGCTACGAAAATTGGTAAAAATTTGTTTTCGACTAAATATCTATTTAACAAAACTATATTTTAAACTAAACTATTTCCTTATATGAAAAATCTCGTTGGTAATTTAATTTATATTTATTATTTTATTTTTTTTTAAATAATTGAACTGACATTTTTTTTAACCCAACACGAAAAGTACAAAATTGTAAGCAAGACAAATCGACAGTAGGGATGGGAAGTTATCAGTGTGGGCCGCATCCCAGCCTCTGTTTCTATTTTAAAATTGGATCTAGTATAAGTTCAAAAACATAATAAACATATATTGAGAACATTTTTCACGGTATTAAATCTAAAAACAATCATTGTTGTCTACAAGAAATTGGGCATTATTTTTTAAGTCTTTATTGAAAAAAAATGGCTTACGTCACTTTTCTTTGAATACGATAACAAAAAACAACTTTCCTGAGAATCGGTCAAATAGTTTTGGAACTCATTTCGGCCAAACACTTTTTCACTAGATTTGTATGAAATGTTACGACAATCTACATCTTCATTTTCACATTTACATTTTTCATTGATGTGCATCTATCATGTGCATACAAATAATTAACCACAAATGAAAATGTAATCAAGCAGAGACTAAATTCATTTATGTAACATTGCTTTCTTATTACCTTTACCAATAACCAAAAACTTTAAATCAATACACCTTAAAGATGAAAGGAGTAGCTTGTGCAGTTTAAATCTTTACATTAAACCAGTGCGTATTGGATGTTAAATTATGCATTTCCTCTCAAAAAAAAAACACAAACATCTCAATATCAATAAAAACCTTTATTCTACTTTCAATTTTGAATCAAAATAAAACAAACAAAAAAAACAATAACTGTTTCCGTTCAGATATCTACCAAGAATAAATCACTAATGAAGAAGAAACGGAAATATTAATCTAGTTTTGAAATGGAATATTTTACAAGAGGCCGCGGTAACACGAAGTTTAACCTTATATACTAGAGATGAGTTACGAAAAAGTATATGTAGACTTTTATTTAGAACTAGAAACAAGTACTTGAAAAAAATAATGAGGTCTCATTGAAGATGCAGTGAGATTCAGGTGATGGCTTTTTTCTGCGGTGTAGAATCTTTTTCTATGTTGAGTTGCGTGCAATATTTTAGTACAGTACAGATTCAATTTCATGAGGCAATGTTACAAACGTTCTTGCCAATGCTTATATGGGGTTAATTTTAATGTCAAACCAAGTGCAATGTTATCTAGTTCATCTTCATTAGATAACATGCATTGTAACAACAACCTAAATAATACTTTCTGTACATCCACTAAGTTTAAACTTTTGATTTAAACATCAATTTCTGACAGTGATGCAATAGCTTTTGTGAGGCATCAAGAAGCTTATAAAAAGATGAGACACCTTAGTCATTTATGTATTACAAATGATGCAACTGGCGTTTTTTCTTATGACTAATTTTAAGTTAGTTTCAACAAAAAGTACAAACTAACCAAAATCATTAAATCAACAATGTTATTTGTAATTCCTTTTTGTTAACATCTCTACTAAGGCATATACATACTTGTATATAATATTTCGCTGTGAAATGAATAAAAGAGCATCTTGAAATAGATTCTCTTTTACGGAACGCGGTAACATGAGATATTGTATACATAGACACGGTCTTACTTGTAACGACATTCAATTTGCTTAAATGGTAAGGTATGGATAGTAAACTCTTTTTTATCTTCGTTCCAAAGATTCTAGACTAGATCCTGAGTAGCAATTGGTATATCTTAGTATAAAGCAACTTCATTATTAATAGAACATTTAAGAAGCATTTTTGTTGCAATCGACTTCCAATCGATTTGTTTAGGGACCCTTAAAGACAACACAATATTCTGAAATAGAATGAGTAAAACAACAATGCAAGGTTTTTAAGCTAAAACAATCCTTTTAATCCTTATAGTTCCTTTAAACAAAACACCCAGGATGGAATTAGCTTTGAAACATTTCATTTAGGTACGATAGTGATAAACAAAAATTATAATACAAAATCAACGTCCTTACTAATTTGTAGCTATGAAAGATGGGACAAACAGTTAATTATTTTCTTAACTCTAAGCTTGAATTAAGACAAATATTAAGATATTTATTTTTGACAATTTACCAACAGTGATGAAAGTCTTCCTTTAAATGGTTTAATAATCAGTGATGGTTTTTCACTGTTATTTTAAGAGCTTTTTATTGGTCATGGTTCATGAATATGTAAGTTTGAATGTGGTTATTTCTTAAAGTAAGCAATTGAAAAGAATGCCTTAGTTAGGGAGGAATTGTTAATGTCTCACTGTGCAAACTAAGGTGTTCTTCAAATTAAATACTTGTACTTCTACTGTTACAGTTGTTGTGGTTAACTCAAAAAAATACAACAAGTACAAACAAATAATAAGCAACTAATAATAATAATAAAAGTAAGAAAATAAAGAAAAAAAACGGTATGTAGATATTTCGTATGAAAACTTTTGTTTTGGTTTTTGTGTTGTTATTATTTATTTGGAGCCACTAATAGACTCTTCAACCTACCGAGTTAATAGTAAGATCTTTTTTTCTGTTATTCTAGTATTGATTTTGAGTAACAGCTATTTTTATAAACAGATTTTAGTCCTTTTTGCTAACAGATTTAATTTTCCAACTTAAAAACAATTATAAAGATTTTCTATGTTTCATAACAAAAGTGTCATAGCAGAAAAACTCACTTTTACAAAATTCAAATTGTTTAAAAACTTTTGAAAATGTTACTTAGACACTTTGCACTGTCAATCAATTGATGTCTTATTTGCAAATTTAAATCAGAAACATTAACAGTGTTTTTTTGGAAAAGTCATACGCAGTACAGTCAAAATTTATATAGATGACAAACATAACATCCGCAGTAGAATCAATCCCGATAAAAGGCGAAGTAAAATCCTGCCTTGCATACAGATTTGACTTTTATTTAAGTAAGGAATTTTCAAGATTCTTAGTCCTGGGTATGTGATCTTAGAGTAGTATTCAACATTCAAAACACTTTGACGTCACCCAATATGAACTCTGATATTTATACAGAACTTCTTTTTAATTTATGTACTTGATCTAATATTTGCTAATTTAATAAATTTAATAAATTGCGTATTTATTAATCACCTATAAATGTTTGAGATTTCTTATTAATTTTTACAAAATTTTTTGGCAACTGCGTATTGTTTGTAACACCACTAACTATCAGCTTTTTAGGCTGTTAATTTATTTTACGCCGGCAACAAATTGATGTCTTTTTACAAATTTATGTTTTTGTAAACATACTTATGTTGGTATTTGGATGTGCTGCACGTGTAAGCATTAATTAATCGACCAACATTTGTTTGTATCTCTAAAGATTATGACTATCTATCAAATTATCTACCTATGGGCAGGTACAGGTACCTTAGTTTTTTTAAAATCTTCTTTACTTTTAGCTTTTATTCTTAGCATCACAACTGTGCCAATACAATGTCAAATGGAAACACGCAGTCTAGCATAAACCAACGGTTTATTAATTAGCTTTTTTAGTAGTACAATTGTTGTGGCTTGTGGGACAAAATACAAAAAGTTGTAGTAGTTGGTTCAAAAGTATAAATATACCTACCTACCAACAGACTTCTTGTATGCTTTTTTCTTATGTTTACGCTTCGTTAAGGCCCTTGTAGCTTGTAAATCGCACCATCAAAAACATTCGTGCATCATGACTCAGTGCGCTCTGACGCCATTTTGAATTGTACATGTACACAAGTATATACAATCTTATTAATGAATAAAGGTAAGATGTACATATATATGCGTAATTTTAGATTGCGTTTTCACGTTCATACTGATACGTCCGTTCGACGCGTTTGACTCTGATGTTGAATTTATTTGGCGCATTCACATTTGCCGCTCGTAAAAACAATATAACATCATTATGGATGGTTATAAGATATAACTCTTTAACCTTACCTTTTCAGCGGAAAGAAAAGAAACAAGAAAAAAACAACCAAAAACAAACATCCGTTCAATACTTTTTTCTTATAGCATTTGTAACCGTTAATACAAATTACGATATTTCAAAATGATTAACAAAAAATTCGGTATCTACGTAAGTAAAAACGCAAATTACACAACATTTACCTACAGCTACAATTCATTAAGTGATTATTGATGTTTTAATGCATCTGCATCTACACAAAATGTACTTGCTTAAAAGAAGGTAACTATCATCATCTCAAAATCAACTTCAATTAGTCATTATAAACATATGTATGTACATTGTACAATTCTAAATAGGTAATTGGTCAGAGTCTTAAACTATCAATTTCTTTAGATTTTGACATTTTAAAGTATAATACTTTTATCTACTACCTATAGGCTATATACAAGGTTGCCATGTCCTGAACTAGCTTGATGGGCCAATTTAAAATATTATCGTCGTTTATTGAAAGATGCTTAAACTTTACGTTTTCCTATTATTAAATTATAAAGAATTTCAACTTTCGAAATAATATAAACTTTAGATGTAAATATCATAATAAAAACAAACCTAGGGAATTTTAATATAACGGGACAAGTTATAGACCGAAAACGAAGTATAAAAACAGGACCAAATAATACCCCAATTTCGTAGTATACCCGAGACACGATAGTTAGTGCGTTGGACTGTTATGCCAGAGGTCTTGGGTTCAATACCTGCCCTTGCCATCTAAAGTTTTTTCCACGGGTACTGCCTCTTGCGTGGAATTGACAAATACTCCAAGAGTAATTCTTGTCATGAAAGGTACTTTATCAAATTAGCTGTTGGGATTCGGCTTAGAACTGTTGGTCGCTCCAATCCTGGCAGTAAAATATCTTCCACAAAAGCGTTGCTGACACATAAGTTTGAAAATGCGTTAAAACGTTCTGTTTGCATCATTTATTTGTAAGCTGTCACTGTCATACTAACATTTGAATTTGCAGTTTTGAAAAAGACTACACCTACTTTGGATAAATAGCTCAATTTCGCAATCCTGCTTATAGATTCCTACTTTCTTTGTTGTATAAATTCTTATACACGGTTAAAAATTTTAGGATGTTTTTTAATACAGCACTTGTATTACAGCTGTATACAATACAGTAAAAATTACTTTTTAATATTTGATAAATATTAAAGATTTTTTGTAATTATTTTGTATTAAATTCTTATAGTTTTGTATTAAACTTTTAGTTTGTAATACAAAAAATATTAAAATATAATTAAGTGGATTAGAATATAATTCTTTTAATATTAAAATATAAAAGAAAAAATTAAATTTTAACCTTTAATATTAAAATATAATATTTAAAAACATTATTTTAAACGTAGTCTTTAAAGAAATTAAAATTCAATATTGAATTGATTAGAATCTAACTCGATATTAACTTATATTTTATCATTCCTAAATTTTTTTTTAATACATTTAGGTATTAAAATTTAATTTGAAGAAATAATTTTTAATGCATGCAAATTAAAATTTAATTCTTATTACATCGTCTTTCTTTGGCCCTTATTTCCATTTATTTCCTTTTTGAGAAATAGTTATACAAAATGTAATAAAGGTAATATAAGCCTCACTACCTACATATATTGTTTTTTTTTTTTTTTTTAATTTAATAATTGGAATTTCGCATGATATTTTAATATAATTTCATTATAATATAACCCATTTCTATTGAAAACAAATACATATATATTGAATTTCAAGTTTGTATCTATGTACCTATTTAAATAGCAAACAAAGCAGACAAAAATGTATATAAAATGTAATATTTAAGTGTTTAAATACACCGGAGAATTAAAATGTTAGTTATTCAGTATTAGATTTAAATACCACTATATTCAATTTTAATACCACTATATTATATTTTAATTCCGTTGTATTATATTGTAATATAACTGCATTATAATATAACCCAACTGAATTGAAAACGAATGCACGCGTGTTTAATTTCAAGTTTGTATCAACTAGCAAACAAAGGACACGTATTGCGTCATTCACAAAAGTATCGCCATGGAGTTAAGTGCGCAATTTTAAAACAAAAAAAGTTTAATTTGTGAAAATAAAAAATAAATGTGATAGTTTTGGTGTTTCGTCTGAAGAAAGTCCAAGGGAGGTAAGTTCAACGGATATTTTACTTTCAGGTACGTAAAATATTGTTTTGAAATACATTGTATCTATATTAGTAAAATTTTCTGCCGGGTGTGTAAGGCGCCATATAGTATATAGGTCCGTTTAGCCTCCAAATTGGTAGACAGGGTCTTAGGGCATCCTACAATATCAATCATTTGGTTAAAATAAAGTTTTCGGGAAAAGTCTTAGGAACGGTAGCAACCATAACACTGTTTTTTTTTATTCAAATCGGATTATTTCGTTAACTCTTGAGCCATTTTTCTAATAGTTCTTAAAGTTACCCCAGAGATAGAATCAACCTTCACAATCAGAGATCGCGATGGGGCTGAGATCCTAATTGAAGATTTAGACACAACTGTAAAGAGGTATGGAATCTGCAATTATTTCTTAATTGAGATAGTTCCAACTGACATCAAAAAGAAAATACGCCAGAGAACTTTGGAACTTTGAGTAGCTTTACAAAGAGGTATCAACGTTAATTTTTAATTGTGAACACACAAGAAAACAAGAATACACAAGCATATACACACACAAAACATTCACATTATAATTATGTATGTATGAAAACGTCGTTTTTGTTCAGACTATGTAGATTTTTTCAATCAATTCAATTTGTATCAATTCTGGTCATTTGTATCCTTTAATATCAGGGTTTAGAAGCAAGGCCAGCGAGCACGGCCATATACTGCCTGAATATTCGCAATCAAAGACATTGAAGGACACTTCTCGCAGAGCTTTGGTAGCCTGTGCCACTAATTATCTGCGGAGCTTGTGTGGCAACTACACCTCGAAAGAAGAAAAAGTAGCGTGCGCTGAGGCTATAATTTCATTATTTCCTTCCTACAAAGTTCTCAACAGCAAAATTGGCGGAATTGTATGTACATATATACATATTCATATTAAAAAAATTATTATCTGTTTTAATTTTTTTTCCGTTTCGTCCTAGGACTTATTCTATAATCATATTACCAACACCGGTTATCTGCTCAATAAAATAAAAAACACCAACATCAAGCGACAAAAGTGTGAGGGCACATACGGCAAATCAAAGATTTTAAAAGAAATCTGCAGTCAAAACACTATACCCAGCGATGATTCCGACATAGAGGCGGAAGATAGAGATTTTTGTGAAAATTGTCTAGCTGTGGAGCAGGAAGACGCCATAAAGGAGCGTCTTTTCAAAACTTTGCCCAAAAGAAAGAAAATAAACAATCACAGTGAAGACATTTCTCAAAAATATGCCTCCTTCTTTTTTAATGCGAATTTGGTAGGTTCCTTTTTAACTTACGTTTGAATTAAATTTAATTTATTTCTAATAACTCGAATATTTTTAGATTCTGTTTGACTTCCATCTAAGATACCCAGGGAAAGAAGGGAGTCTTCTAGACGATTATGTCCCTTTTGTCAAGGACAATTAAAAGGAAACTATATGTGATGACGCAGAAATAGAAGGTTTGTTACCTATATTTGATTGTGAAACTACATTCAGTGCTAAACATTTAATGGAATTTAATTCAATGAAATTTCATAAATTTGTTATGTTTGTTTTTGTTATAAAAATACTTCCGTGTAATTTATTATAATAAAATATATATATATATATATTATTATATACAATAAAGAATCATTACTTTGAATAGCCTTTTTCTTGTTTCAATTTTTGTTTTGGTAAGGATGCAACTTTTACCCTGGTTGAGAATGGATCTGCAAAAGAAACTGGTTTGTATACATCTTCAGAAGTGAACATTGAATACTCAATAAGATCATATATTGAATTTCAATCAATGTTTGGATTAAAACTTATATTAAGCATTTTATTAGCTTTTAATTCAATTTATATTAAATTAAACGAAAACAAAATATATTGAATTTAAATACAAAAAAAAGTTGAAGTGTAATACAACATTTTATTAAATTTTATATCATTTTGTATTAAATTTCCATTATTTTTTATTAGATTCTAAGAAAAAATGTATTAAATAACAATACGTGTGTGTATCTAAACGTAATACATCAGACATTGAAAATTAACCTATTTTGTTTTAAAGTGTAATACATTTCGTATTACTTTTCAAGTCTTTAGGTATTAATTTTAAATATAGGACTATTAAAAATCATAAACAGTTTATATTAACTTTTAAGATATCGTGGGTTACATTTCAATACATTTGTAATATTATTTAATTAAAATTATATTATAAATTAATACAGCATTGGTGAATGCTAATAAAGAAAGTAATACGTTATAATACGATAACATTATAAATTAATTATATTTTTATTAAAATATAATATTTTGGTATTAAAAGTACTGTATATTTGCAATGCACTTTGTATTAAATTTTAATATAATCTTATTACTTCTTGTAATATGATTACATTAAATTCAAATATATTTTTTATTAATTTCATAATTGTAATATTTGCGTTGTATTAAGTTTTAATAAAATTTTGGTGTTGTCATATATGCAACCCTAAAAATATTAAAAAGTACCCCACAATTTTTAACCGTGTATTTATCTGGGAACTTTATTCGTGAATAGATGAACCGAACATAATTGGGAATTATGTGAATTGTTGCTTTTTACAAGATCCAAAATCCTTGATTTGAAGTTTAATTTATTTAATGAAGCAAATTAGTTAAAGTTTTATTTCTATTTAATATATGAAAAACTAAATCGTAATAGAATTCAAAATACCAAGCCGGCTTCTATTAGCATTAATTGCTAACAAAAGATTCACCGGCAATTTTCGTTTTTATATTCAAATCGTATTCAATGTATGTAGGTATAGGTAGTTACCATTGTTTACATTGAATCAATGCCCTCTTCAAAATGCTAGTATAAGTAGATACATCCATATACATAAGTACATAATGTAATTATAAAATATTTTTTTTCATGAGTAATAAGCTAACATAATAGATGTTGTTTATACAAACTTGAAAAAAACAATCCCGGAAAGTTTGCACTCAAAACCATGAAAAAAACTAAGCACTTGTTCCTGCTAACAGCAGCTTCAAAAACAAGTTTTTAGATCTCACGCTCTACAAAAAGTAGTCAAAGTTAAGACCTCGAATCGAGTTTCATAAATGTTTTATGTGGGTATGTATTTTAAGACCAGGGCTGGGTCAATGCACGCGACAGAGCACTTACATTTGATATAGGGCGCATCCATATGTTATGATTCATAACAAAAAAGTTGAAAAATTATGTGGTGAAAATGTAAGTTTTCTAAGCTGACTTATTTCGAAATCTAAAAAAAAATCAGTCCTAAAATGAAATGAAAACAGGTAAATAAAAAAAAAGTTAATTTTGATTGACTGAATTGATAAATGAAATAAACCTTAAAACAATTTAGGAGTCAAAAACCAAAGTGCATTTAAATCCAAAGAAGAAGAATAGAACAAACTATAACATTTTCACTTTGAACTTTAAATTAAAGCTCTTAAAGAATAGAGATAAATCGAAAACATGAAGTTTCTTTTTACATTTAAGAAATTAATAAGTTAATAATATTTTGAAATTGTGTAACATCACTAGGAACATTTAGATACAATTGAGTTGTTAAAAATTAGGTGTCGTTACAATGGATTTGAATATTGCATTGATAGGGAGTGGTAAGGCATTCCACATTCGAGTAGAACAAATTCCTGTTCCTCGTTTGGCTTACGGGTAAACTGAAGCAAGAACAAGAAGCACTGGTTAAACGACTTAATAGGAGGAAATCAACTGGCTATTTTAATATGGCATAGTCCCTTAAAATAACAATACAAAAAGGCAAGATACATAACGACTATGTTTTGAAGGACGTAAATGAGTCAATTATGTCATTGTCACAAATTATTTTGTATGATCTTCTTTGAATACCGTCCAAGAGTAAGATACTGGACCACCAGCCCAGAGTTGGGAGTTATGCTCAAGCTGAGAACGTATATATGCTCTAACAATGTCTAATCCGACACTGTGTACTTAGATGACTAATGTATAAAAACCTAAATCTGTATGCACTGATTTTGTATTTATAGGTATTGTAGACTAGGCGCTGCTTTATTCAATAATTCAGAACCCAAAAGGCATTGCCTTTTTAAATGGCTAGACCAGTTTCAACTGCGCCTACATACAACTGCAGATAGCCACCATTACAAAGCAATCCCACCTAACCTATTTTCGCTGCGAGTGTTTCAATTCGTTAAAGGTCTGAAGCTGAAGCTGAACAAGTATCTTGTATTTACTGAACTGGTTTAGCAGAAGTAAGTCCATTGGTGTAAGCATTACTTGTAAGCCTTTTCGACGCTTAAACCTTTGACCTTCTTTTTTTTTGTTTGAAAATACCAAGAAATACAAAATGGGATCATAGGAAACAAGTTTCTTTTTGTCATTTTTTTCCATTTGAAAACAAATGCATATCAATCTCAATCTCAAGCTGTGAAATGATAACAAATAAGAAGTGACGACATTATGATATGGGAACTACTAATCATTAATTCCAACCATTTAATTCATCCAACTTGACCGTGAAGAAGAGAAGTAGGTGCGATAAATTTATGTTTTTATTCATTTTTTTATTATTAAATTAAAAACAATTCAAAGGCCAGAGACGACTTGAGACGTCTGTTTTCTGAAAAAAACCGTGTCTTTTATGGTTTAAAATTTTATGGGAATTTTGACATAATGTATAATTTCATAAAAAGATGGCTGAGTGGTTAAGGCAAAATAAAATTTTAATTAATGTTTGTTGTTTGTTTAAGATATGCATAGAGAAAAGACGAAGCAAAAAAATGCCCAATGCTCTTTAAGACTTTGTTAAAAGCTTGGTGAAGCAATTCGTAATGTCACATGCATACTTGCTGCCAAGTAAGTAAGTTGTAAGTAATTTTCTCATTGCGCAATCGGAGGATTAAGGAGATTTTAAAGATTTTAATAAGATATTCTGCCCGAAAGAAAAGTGATACAAAGTTTAAAATTTAACAATATTCATACTTAAGCGTTTATCTCTATTGCAATCGAAAATTCATTTATTATGCCCTATTTGCTTGACTAACTTCCTCTTCTAGGTACATAAAGTAGATATTAGTCTTTATCATAGCTGGTTTCATTAAAGAATATGTATTGATAAGTTTAATTTAAAAGTATTAAATGTATAAATTTCCAAAGCACAACGAAAAAACAAGTTACTAAAATAAGTAAATACTTTCAATGTTCTACAACTCTTCTAAAACAAGTGTATGTTTTATTTCGTTTCTTTTTTAATATTAACCTGATGGTGATCTCATGGAAAAAGCTACTTTTTTATATTTGTTTTGAAAGTCTGTATTTGAAGAGGTGACCCATTCGTTTGAATGATCTAATCCTTTGCAGCTGACGTTGGCGTTTTTTTTTCAATTCCAATTCAAATTCAACCTACACAAAATATAAGTTCGCTATCTATTTAATTAAGAATAGAAGCATCACATCCACGTGTTTGATTAGAAATGTAGCAAACGAGGAAATCAAAAATGTACTTCAATTAACACGTAGATAGGCAATAGACTTATGTTCCATCATTTGGTCTTTGATAATTTTTTGCGAAGTTTTAGTCTTTGTGTTCTTCTTTGTCCAAAAAAATGTTTCCATTTTTCAAACACATCTCAATGCCAGAGCAAATTCCCATAGATTTTTACACAAAACTTTGTTATTAAATTGCGGAAGTGTTAAAATTGTTCGGTTCATATAGTTTGGCTATAAAACATTGTAGGCCCCTAAAAAAAATACAAAGCATTTCACCTGATTTGGTTATGCAGAACGCAGCTTTGTGTTGTCGTGAGAAATAAGTACCTACCTTTGCCACCTCTGTCTATCTAACTACTTAATAATGGTAGATATAGATACGTACATACATGGTTACTTGAAAATGTTTTTCCTTGTCTCTTATCTCTTTTGTTTAAATACTTTGGTGGTTCATTTATGTAGGTATCTAGATATGTATTATTATTTAAATAAAAACACATATGGAAGACAATAATAATTGCTTTTAAGTAAAAAAAGTCTTTAAAAAAGAAGTATGTAGGAATTGAGATAAGAAAAACATATCAACTTAGGTCCATTTGCTCAATCAAAACTTTAATATTTTTTCTTTTATTTAAAACAAGACAAAATATTCATACTTTGTGAATTGGAAAAATGTATCTAATTTAAATTGCGATTTTTTAACAGTATCCAAATGCAAATGGTTATAAATATCAGACTATTTCCTATTTTTGTGGTACCCGTGGCATGATGGTTAGTGCGTTGGACTGTCATGCTAGAGGTCTTGGGTTCGATCCCTGCCTATGCCATCTAAAGTCTTTTCACGGGTACTGCCTCTTGCGAGGAATTGACAAATTCTCCAAGAGTAACTATTGTCATGAAAAAGTGCTTTCTCAAAATTAGCCGTTCGGAGTCGGCATATAAACTGTAGGTCCCCTCCATTCCTGACAACATTACTCGCACACAGGAATGGTTGAGAGTTGTAAGTCACTAGGCCTTGGTTCTCAACGGACTGTCGCGTCACCCAATTTATTTTTATTTCCTATTTTTATGTTTTGATATTTAACATACCTTCATTTCAAATAATACGAAACTGTATTTGAATGACTAATAGACCAAGATCAATCAACTTATAAGGAACTTCTTGATTTCACACATCCTTCAAATTTGTGTCAAAAACTTAGAGGGGCGTGGTATCTACCTGTTTGTTCGTAATTGTTTTGAAAAGGTGAAATTTGAAATGAAACAAGCAGTCATCACTTCTAAAGAACACTTGTTATTCTTGTCTAAGAATTAATTTGGTCTGAATTTTGTACAGTCTTTAAATCTGTGTTTAAGGATATAAGGGGCGTGGTATTCGCCTACTTTCTCGTAATTGTTTTGAAAAGGTGAAATTAGAAACGAAACAAGTAGTCTAAGAATTAATTAGGTTAAGCAAATTTGAAAAGATATTTTTCATTTAGATGGCCGGGAAGAATTGGTAACTGCTGCGGAATAATACGATTTTGTACATTAAGCTTAATGTTTATGCTGTTAAGTCTTACGATCATTGATAGCTAGACAAATTATTTACATTCAAAATTGCAATGAATGCTATTTTTGGGTTAAGAGCCACTAAAACATAAATACAAAGAAAAACAAGTTATCTTGGCATCAAAATAATTTAAAAGTACAGTAACATATACGAGTAAAAGAACAAAAAACTTTGTATTTTGTTTAACGGTATAATACAAATTTTAAAAGAACAAACAAAAGTTAAGTAAATTGTACATTTCGAAATCAAAAACTTAACCACTTAAAATAAACCTTTAAACTATGTATGTACTTTTGGGAAGTACATTATTTCTAGGTTGGGTTTCGTTAAGCCTTGACCCCTCCATTCCTAAAACTACGCGCCTGTCTTATAGTGGCTACAGAATTATGAATTTTTTAAATGTTTTACGCTACAAGGCTGCAATTAGAGTTTAAAATAATTACATACAAGTATACTATATGTATGTACTGTAGATTCATGCATGTGACCCTGTTGACCATTTGCTTTGCATTCAAAATCAAACACATTCTGAATACTTAATTACTAATTAATTACTAATTATTTAAGGCTCAAAAAATCATTCAATTTCATTTAAATTTGATAGTGGCATTTTCTTTTTTGCAAACTATAAAATTCAAACAACAATACAAGTGAATACAATCAAGATATGTATGTGTATATTTCATATCACATTTGAACAAACATTATAAAAGATATTAAAAGTCCAGCTAACCAAAACTTTGCGAAAGGCTTTTTCATTTTTTTTTTGCCAAACTGTTTGCCCTTAACTCCGCATTTTTCACAAAAGTTTTCTGACATTTATTGAAAGACACAAGTTAACTAACCTTGAATATTTCCAACTATCTGTGCATATGAGGGAAAAAGACCGAGGTTAATTAATTCTCTTGATTAAGTTAACATCATACAGGGACCTAATGTACGGGTTGTATGTACATTTAAAAACGTAAGCTAACTACTATTCACATATTTATACAATTCTATTTGTTTCTTTTTTTACAATGAAGAGATAAATTAACAATTGTACATCAAAAATTGTTTTTTTTTTGTTTATAACATATAAATAATATCACACTACACAATAAGTCACTGAGAAATGAATGCAAAAGAACAAAGCGTGCCATAGTTAGTTTCTATATTCGTTTCGCCATCAACCAACGCCAACCACTTCATTAAATCTGCTGAGGAATCTTCAGACCATTGTTAGCAATATTCCATGGAATGATGTTGGCGAAAGTAGGAATCTATTTGATAGAGTAACCTATGTAGGTATTCAATTCTCTAAATTTTAAGGTGAAAGCGTTTTCGCTTTTGTTTGATCATCACAACGCAGTAGGTATATTGGGTAGGGACAAATATAAACATTTTATAAAAAGAACAGTTTTGGAAAAAAAGTCGATGCCTACATTAATATCGTATTAAAAAACACCTACAATTTGTATTTTGTTTTACTTTTTTCGTTAAGGGTTGACGAACTTAATACACCATTTAATCGTTACATTTAAGACTCAAAATAACACCCCAACAATCACGAATAATAAATAAATAACAAAAATAATTTTAAAAGGTACGTGATCGAGATTATAATTTAAAAAAAAAAAGTAATTTTCAACTAAAAACTGTTTTTTTTTTTAATTTTCACAATACAAATAATTATGAATCCGTGAAGGCCAATTTGAAATGGTGGCTCTTATGCATAGTCAAGTTGTGTTTACATACTAGAACGCTCTACTTTTTTTGTTTGTCCCACAGCAAATGGTCATTTTGTTTTATAGATGTCAGGTGGGAGATAATAAATTTATTTCCTAACATGAACATTATCAACACCATTAAAATGAACTAAGACTGAACGACCTTCAAAAGTGCAAATACTTTGCATAAATAAAACACTGTTTTAATGTAAATCGGACTTGATACAAAAATGGGTTGAATTTAAGAAAGTTCAGGTTTTGCTATCCATATTGATGATTGGTGACAAATCCAAAACGAAACCAGTATTCAAAAAAATGGCGAAACAAATTAAATTGGTGAGTGGGAGAACATGATCCAATAGAGAAGTTATACGGCGTAGAAAACATAAATAATAGCTTAATAAATATTCATGACAAAAAAAAACTTTAAGATAGTAATCTATTTACAATAATGATGCATTTGACCTAAACGAATAATTGTATGTAGCTTTAAGGATTTACGAGCATAAATCTACTTTATTTGTATTTCCATGATTGTTTTATGAGTTTAAAATAAATGAAATGTTAGTGGGTACCTACACACGAAACTCAACAGTTGACAAATAAAACAATAATTGTTTATACATTTTATAAGTTCGAAATGGTCTTAGAACTCGGTTAAAAGACTTTTCCTTCGCTTTTGAAAAAAAAACAAGTCTATCAAACATAGTAATTCAATATTCTATTCAAAAAGGTAATCATGAAAAAGACACCTGATTTTTTCTATTAAATATACATGGTTAAATATTGTGAAAGCAATTAATCTGTGCGGTAATAGTAGGATAACTTAGGTGACAAGATATTATAACGGAATTGTTTAGAACAGTTAAAAATAAGCATTTTTTACTATGGAAGGGGAGGTCACTCCTCGTTTAGGCGCGAGGGGCAATTTCAAAAATTATTACTTAAAATGGAAAAAAATAGTTAAAAATAACGGTAATACTTATAATTAATTTTATACGTTTTTTTAAAGCTAAAATTGCGTTCTATTAGTCAGGTATATCTTAATCAATATTCGATTTTTAGTAATTTTTAATTTTCTTGACAACTAGTAAACATAAAATCATCTAGTTTTCAGTTTTTGAACAAAAACAAATAAGAGCAATGAATTCTAAAAAAAATAGTCAATAATCTTAATGTTTTGAAAAATTACACTTTAAACTATATTTTTTACTTTTTTTAAAACAATTTTTTTTTTCAAAAACTATGCATAGTTTTAACTTTATTTAAAAACAAACTAATGGGAAAAAGTGTTGGCTTTAAAAAAGTATAATATTAATTTGTAAGTATTACCGTTATTTTTTAATTTTTGTTTCCATTTAATGTACATATTTTTTTAAATTGCCCCTATCGCCATAGCAAAAAATGCTTGTGTTTACCTGTTCTATACAAATCCGTCATTGATCAATTCTTTAAGGGCTTTGTTTTAAAAAAAAATCTTTCTAAAGGAAATCATAGATTTCATAGAATTTCCATTTCATTTCAGTCTGAAGCACTTTATGTATGTATTGACTACCAAAAACTAATACCACCTAATCACTGATGCAATCAGATAAATGTTCAACTGTGGGTTGAATTTTTTGGATAATTTAACATTTAGTTTACTTGGGGTTCTGACGTTTAAAATTGTTTAACCTCTCGGAATTAAAAAAAAAACAATGTTCATACATACATACATATATGTATGTATATGATGTTCTCAGAAACATCCATTTCAACAGTACACATATAAAATTCATCAAAATAGTTTGAACATTTTTAGAAAAAAATCGTGCGACGAAATGTTATTTATGCTACTATGGCATGGCGTACCCGTGCAGTAACCCCCAAAACAAATTTTTTTTTAAGTGAAGGAAATCAAAATTAATTATGTATACCAACATTTCTGTTGATAATCCAAGAAAACCTTATAGCAAAAAGACTTCAAAATATTAGAATTCTACATCAGAAGAATGCCAATTTAGTACGGGGCTCAACTTTGTGATGCTTCTCGAAAACACAAACGTGTCCGTGAAACTTCATTGAAATAAGTTAATTAACTTTTCATAAAAAGTTATTGTAATCTGTCAGATTTTCGAATTGAAAATATTAACATTTCTCAACATTTCAAGGTCCCTAGAATATAAAAAAAATCTTTAAAGAGATTTCTGTACGTGAGTGTAAGTTCGTACGTTCGGAAGCAATTTTCGTTGTCCAAATCTCAAGAATCAATTGAAATACGGATCTCAAATAATTGTATAAATGTTGTTATACGGATAATAATGCAGAGAGATGCAGGAAGGACTTTCAACAAAATTGTTTAACCGAAATTATCTCACGAATCAATAACGCTAACGACTTGAAATAGTCAACATAACATACTTACATATATTATGTATTGTGACGTGTTCCCAAACTAATAAAATTTAAAAAAAATCAATTAAAAGTTTGTTTTTAATAAAAAAATGAAACAAAAATGTTAGACCTCATATTTTATGAACAAAAATGATTTCATCTCGTAACAACGGAAAATATCGTTTTTGACGTCTGGTAAAATTTTGAGAAAAATCTAAATTGGCAAGTTTTTACAAAAAATAAAAACGTATAAGAAACATTACTAAAACTTGGTAAAAAATGATTTTCGTATCAAATAACTTTTCCAAAATTTAAAATATTCGTTTCAAATTAATTTCACTTTATACAAAATATAGTTTTAAAGTTCAATGAAATGGTTTTAATGTTTATTCCCAAAATTAAAATCTACAAAAAAGTACGCAAAATTGGTAAAAAATCATATTCGATTCTCGATATCTCGTGAATAAATGAAGGTTTGTCTTTAAAATGATTTAAGGTTAGATATTGTCTCGTTAACAAAAATAAATTCAAATTATGTATTCATTATTATTATTTATCCCACACAAAATATTGTTTTAAATATTTTGTTAAAGTTTTAAGGAAGTTATCAGTGTTTTTTATTTACTTTGTATTTATGTAATATTTTTATGTTAATATTATGAACTATGAAAAAAAAATGTTTTTTTTTGTTTTCATTTTGTAAGTTAATTGATTGTAAGGAGGTACAAAGTTTTCCGGCCAGCTAGTTTTAAATGCATAATATGTTTCTTTTATGCTTTTTAAAATAATACCTTATATGCCTTGTAATTATATATATTTATTTATTTTCTGTTAAAATTAACCAAACATCTTATCTCCTTAGAACCATTAAAAGGCGTATGTGAGCATCAATAGAGCAGAAACATTAAATACCAATTGCCATTTAATCATTTGTTTTTTATCTGTTTATACTGTATACCACTTCTGTTGTGCATTTTTTATCATAAAATACTTTAATTTAGGTGTATCACAATCTTATCTCTTTAACTGTGATGAAAGGCAAAAAAGATAAACTATTTTGCAATAAAAATGTCTTGTTCCGATAGATGATAACGTAGATAATAATCAAAAATGAATCACTTTCCATTGTTTTGTCTTTTCCATTCGTATTAGTATATGACAAAATAAAATAAAATAAATTGGGGTAAATTCATATATGTAGATGTTTTCACACTGATATTAGATTAAACTAATGACCAAACATCAATCTAGTGTTTTAGGAGCTAGTAATCATTGAAAGTCCTTATCATTGAAAACAAATTTTCTTGAATGTGGTTAAGTATTTTAAGTAAGAGTCAATCACTGAAAGCAAAACTGACAGGTTTTCATTAAAAACGTAAAGTTATTGAATATAAAACTTTTTTATTGCACCTGACGTTAAATGTCTTTATTTTCGATTCTAATTTTAGTACATTTTGCCAATAAATTACGGTTAGGTTAAACATTATAAGCAGTTGCAGAATGGGGTTTCTTAACTTTTTAAGTAAAATTGTTAACTTACAAGTTACAAGTTTAGTAACTCTCTATAATAATGGTCCATTGATTGCACTTATCATAGGGAATCAGCAGGAGCATTTAATTTTTTGTTGTATTTCTATTTAAGTGATTCAAATTGTAATCAATTTTATAGCAGGATTTTTGACTTAAGGCTAATTTAATATTTTTACAAACAAACTTTTTAAAAATCAAAAAAAATATTGCATATCAGAAATTCCATACGAATATTTTTGGATCTCCAAAATTATAGCAGATACTTTTTTTTTGTTAACAAAAAATGTTTGTGTATTATTCAACTCTTATTAAATAACACCATTCTAGCGATATTTAATGTATTATAAAATCCAAGAAATCGTTAGGCATTTGATATTTGAGGCCAACATATTTTGAGTTGTTTTGCCATTTGCGGAAATTAAAATTCAAAGTCAATTAATTTATTAGAGTACAAATATTGTGTGTAGGCAAATTTTAACAAACCAATTATGGTATTTTTTTCTAAATGAATTGGATTATGATTGAACTTTTAGCTTGCTTAACAGAAATTTATAAAAAGTAGGTCTTGCTGCCCTCAATATGCAATCAATTATTTTAACTTTAAATACATTAGGTATTGGTCTGTTAATATGTATTTAAATAGCCTTTGCCAGGAAATTACTTAAAAATAAACTTGGCATCTCTAACAGTCTGGTTTCGTCGAGTGCTGTGGCTTTAAAATGATGTTTTTCTTGGAAGATGACATCATAGTAGGAAAAATTACATTTTAATCAAAATTCAAGACATCATTTCAAATTGGTCAAGTTCATCAACGCTTGCGAATGTACAATGGGAATTTCGTAATAGTACCAACACAAAACATGGTCTAAAGAAAGAAACTAAACGTAAACTAAGCGTTCGCTTGCGAGTAAAACTAAGTGTTTGAGCTAAATCAACTCATGGACCATATTGCATGCCTGGTTCAGTTTTAGAGGTGTTACAGCTTGCAGATTTCTTCCTATACGGATAAATGGAGCAACTACTTAAATTACTTTTAATGGGCGGGCTTCTTCATTGGTGTTTATGCAACGTTAAAAGACAAAGCCTTTTTTTATTTTTAAATCGCTTTGCCGTGAGCTCAGGGGACTAGCTTGAGCTCATTGTGTAACCATTTTAGGTGTCAGTGTATAACTCATGTAATATATGCGAATAAAGACTCTTGGATGCATTAAACCTTATTTTGTTGTTGAATTTTTGCAACTGCTATCATGTCACGCAAACAATTGTTTTTAATTATCTCTCCGTTTTATAATTTAAACAGTATTTATTTATATACATATTCATGTATGTATAAATATATTGTTATTAGGTGCTACATGGCTGCTTCCCAGAAGGAGAAAGTGTGTTTTTGAAGGCAGACTTAAATTTGTAGGTTCTTCAAAACAGCGAATTAATTGTACCTTTATTTTGTATACATTGTATTAAATATTTGTTCACTTGCCTTATTGTCGTTGAAGAATTTTTTCCACTTATGGACAAGTGTCTTACTAACTTGTTTATTCTCAAAGCACTAGAATCCAGAATACAACTTTTAACCTTTTTGTTTTTGGTTTTTGTTGACAACTGTTAATGACGTCCACGAAAATAACATTTATATACCATATTTCAGAATAAGCTGAATAAATAAATAATATAAATCAAATAAATTTAGCGAGGGAACCAACCTACGCAGTAGCTTTTAAAATTGCTTGGATAAACTCACGATTTTCAGATAATGGGTATGACAATGATATAATCAAATTTTTAGGGTTTTTGTATGTGTTAGGATTAAGGATAGGATAAAAACATACTTATTTTTGGAATACTTTTTCGCATAAAACTCATCAATTTTATTTGTTCTTCATTTTAGAAATTGGAACAAGAAAAACACGTTTTGCGACAAAAACTAGCCATTGCAGAAGAAGAAAGTGATCAGCGAGTTTTGGAATTACAATCTGACTTAAATGAACTAAAAGACAAATTGCAAGCACAAGTAAAATTGGACTTAACTATACATTTACAAGAATTACTATTAATTTTTTTAAATTCTTAATCAATCAGGAAAACGCAATTCGACAAGCAGAAAAAGAGAAGATAATTCTTATTGATGAATTATCTAATCAAAACTCGAGACTAACGGAGCAAATACAAGAAGCCCATTCAACAGAAGCTAAACTCATTGCACAAATTCAACAGCTCAAAGACCAGTATAATTACAGGAACTCTAGTTTACAAGTAGGACATATTTTTGGAGATGTTTTTGAACAAAATTAAGTTACTTGAATATTATTTAGGAGCATGTCAACAGTTTGGAATCCATTAAAAGTGAATTGAATTTAACAACTGAGAAGCGCCAGGACCTTGAAAGGCGCTTGCAATATGTTCAGGAAGAAAAGGAGTCGCTCACTTCAGCATTGGAAGAAGCATCCGACAGAATACATATGCTCGAGAGACATGCTCGAGAGCAAGAAACTAAGCTTGAGGTATATTAATACATTTTGTATTTCTTACAATATACTCAAAATTTAAGCTTTTCTCGTTTTCTAATCCTATAAGACAACTTTACAAGCCCTTGAAAGATCCCAAAGGGAAAACAATGTCCTCACTGAGCGTCTGGGTACGGATGGGATTTCCAGTAGTTCAAACAGTTCCCATGGAAAAAAATCACTACAATTTGAAATGGAATGTGATGATGACATGAATGACTCAAGTTATTCAGAAAAGCCAAATCAGATGTGGGTTGAAGCACGATCTGTATTCATTCAGCTGAAAACACTCGTTGATTCGTTGAAAATAAGTGATGAAGAAGACTCAGGTAAGAGCGCTTTTCCTTTCACCAATATCTTTACCTACAATTTCTGTTTTCCCAGGTCTACATTCCGACATATCATTGGAGTCAATGGATACCACTCTCTCAACGTTCAAATCCGAGGGAGAAACTGATTTCCGACAAGGCATGCTCTCCGCAATCGCAGATGAGTTAACTAGGCTTTTACTTAATTTAGACGCAGGGAATTTCAAGAAAATGTTGGACCAAACACGGAATATTGTTTTAGAACAGGACGATGAAATCAAGAAAAATCAAAGCATTATCAAAGAGCTTGAGTCCAAAGTATGAAATAAATAAATTTGTTTCTCTGTTATTTTGAAACTAAGCTTTGACTTTTACTCTAGCTCACTGTGGCTGATGTTGAGTTGGCCAATGTGAAGGAGGAACGTGATCAAGCTCGCGGAGATCTATCTGAAAATGGAGATCGTGACGAAATACTTGCTAAGGCGCAAAAAGATCGAGATGCAGCCAATACTAAGAGAACGAAAGCTGAAGTTGATTTGGCCAAGGCAAGAGTTGATCTTATGCAGGCAAATAGTCAGCTCTTGGAAGCAATTCAGCAAAAAGTTGAACTATCTCAACAACTCGAACAATGGCAGGTTAGTTAAAGCTTCAAAGAAGAACACAAAATATTGGTATTGAATATTTTTAATATAATTTAACACTTTTCTTGATTTTATAGATGGATATGCAAGAGTTGATTGATGAACAAATGAAGAGCAAATTACGTTCAAGCAGAAAAGCAAAACAGCAGCAGCAAACACCCGAATCCATTACTTTGGCCAAGAGAGTTTCTTCGTATAAACTTTGGAGTCTTTTTCAACGGTAACTCCAGAATAATCAACCTATTGCATTTAAATTAAACAAAACAAGAAAAAACAAAAACAAAAAACTTAAAACACAAATAGCTTTCTTTTGTATCTGATATTTTTATTATTTTTTTAATCAAGAGCAAAATCTGTATTTCTTAAAAAAAATGATTTTATTAAGATTTTAATTAATATAAACAAAAAAACGAAAAATTTTATGTAGATGAATAGTAAATATTTATGACAAAATTTAAAACAATATATTTTATGTGTAGTTGTATAAATCTTTCACAACTTGCCTTATTGAAAAAGAGATCAATATATTATTTAATTGTAAAACAATTTTAAATTGAATTAATAAATGTTTAACATCGAAATTCACGTAACTCCAATGTTTTACTTAAAATTAAAGAAAATAATTATAGAAATGGATTTTCTTAATTTTGTTTATATGAGTCAGTAAGTTATAGGCCGAAGTTCATAACCATAATGGAATTGAATACATATTATAATGGGTTTTCCAATAAAAGGTGCTAATTTGATATTAAGAGACAAGAGTATTTTTAAAAGAAAGCAATAGATTTTTCTTTTTCTTGTAGAATCACATTCTTTTCATAAAATTTTCAATAGCTAATTCGCACATTTGCGGCTTAATGGGCTCGACAACTTCACGAATTTCACATTTAAGGTCTTGAATCTATAGTGTAGCAATTGCTAAGACGTATGTAAGTATTCTCGTTGACGTAGCTCGAAAGAAAAAGTCTAAGGCTTTTAAACGCAAAACATCGATGGACTTTTTCATCAAAATAACATGATCAGGAAACTTTTCTTTAAAAATATCGAATGTTTCCTTTGACGATGCACTGTCATGCGTCTTCTTCAACATCGTTTTGGAAAGAATTGTGCAAAACTCAACCGTCAACACTAGAGGCACAATCTTCCAAAGATCCATCCAATTACTCGGATACGCAGATGATATTGACATAATTGGAAGATCAAAGCGTGATGTCAGTGGAGCGTTTTTGAGCATTGCGACGGAAGCGAAGAAGATGGGTTTAGTGGTCAATGAGGGCAAGACCAAGTATATGCTGTCATCAAAAAAGGACACTGAACGACGACGTATTGGACAAAACGTCACCATGGACAGCTATAACTTTGAGGTAGTTAAGGACTTTGTCTACCTAGGCACCGCTGTTAATGCAGACAACGACACCAGCGCTGAAATCAAACGAAGAATAACTCTTGCAAATCGCTGCTTCTTTGGACTTAGAAGGCAATTGAGAAGTAAAGTCCTCTCTCGAGCATGTAAAATCACCATCTATAAGACACTAATCATCCCGGTTCTCATTTATGGCGCTGAGGCCTGGACCCTGTCAAAGAAAGATGAGAGCGTCTTAAGATGCTTCGAGAGAAAAATTCTTCGGGTGATTTTTGGTCCCGTACGCATAGATGGAGAATGGAGGAGAAGATATAACGACGAACTGTACGGGCTGTACAGCGACACTGACCTAGTTAGCAGAATTAAAGTCCAACGGCTTAGATGGCTAGGTCATGTAGAGCGGATGGACATCAACGCTCCAGCCCGGAAGGTCTTCGAATCCAATCCCGAGGGACAGCGCAGTAGAGGAAGACCGCGACTCAGGTGGCGCACCCAGGTGGGAGAGGACCTCAACCAACTTGGCGTGCGAAACTGGAGACAGCTAGCTAGGGACCGAGCTGGCTGGAGACGCTTGTTGGTTGAGGCCCAGGTCCGCCCCGGACTGTAGCGCCACCTTAAGTAAGTAAGTAAGTTTCCTTTGACACAAAGCATATAAAATTCAAAAAATGGCAGATTTAAAAAAGGGAAACTACAAAACAAGAGACTTTTCAAATTGCAACCGCTTATTGGAAAAAAAACATTGAAGTATTTTAATAAATGGATTATTATATTCAAATGATGATTTTTTAAAAATTAACTTACATATACATATGAACATCATTTAAATTTACTCTTAAATCTTAATCTTTACGGAATGACAAGGATTTGAAGTATGTGCATACATATGTATATGTACGACTCTTGAATGTTTGTATAATCGTATCAAATTTTAATATATTTCAAACAAACGAAGTTTAATTCTTCATTTTCGATGTTTCCTTTATATTAAATTTAGGAACACGATCTTTTTTGGCAAGAATTTTGGAAGATAAATCCTCAACATTTTCGCTGATTATTAAATTGATTCGTCGCTCTACAACTCCCAATATCAATTTTACATTATGTACACTTAATGCTGTTTTTGAACTTAGAACATTAAGAATTGGCGAGTTATCGCAATGAATCAAGCTGTAAATAATCTCAATTCCCCCTAGTAGCTTGCTTAGTTGTACTTCAACCAATTTTTTCCTTGTAGTTGATTCTACGGTAAAGTTTTCAATAGCAAGGTGTTCGTTTGTAAGATAAGCAATGTCTTCTGTTTTTTGTTTAAACTCCTTTTCGGCTTGATCGGCTTTTTGTCGTTCTGAAATTAAAAGTAATTATTTAAGTGTATTGAAATAAAATTGAAATGAAACCTACCTATTTCATCGTTCAATTCTTGAGTGGAATCATTTAGCATTTCAACTTCATGGCTTAGTTCGTTCACATAGCTAAACAGGGCAAAATTTTCTTCTTCTTGTCTTTTAAATTGTGCTGCCAAGCATTTATTATCCTCTTCTTGGTAAAGCCGCTGTATCAAGTTCAAGAAAAATATTAATATTGAATGTTTTAATAAATTGCAAATAATATTACTTTAATTTCTTGAATAATTCCATCATATTCGGATAGTTGTTTTTCAAAGTCTTCTTTTTGTTGTTGCTTCTTATCAAATTCCCTCTGTTCCAGTTCTGGGTTAGATCTTCTCTGTCCCTTGACATCAAAGAACTGTTGAAGCTTAGCATCATGCTCTAATCGACGTTGCATTTCTCGCATTTCCTGTAGTATAAAAGTATTCTTCAGAATAATCTACTCTATAAAATGTAAACAAAATAACCTGAATATGCATCAGCTTATCATTTTCATTTCGGTCTTTAAGTGATTGCAACTTGGTGCTCAGTTCCTCCCGCTGATCAAATGCAAGTGTTGATTGATCGATCAGTTCAATTATATATTTTTTGCCCTCATTAAATTGTTCTACCATGGATTGCCACATTTCATTAAAACTAGTTCTATAATAAAAAAATGTAAGATTAATTCAAATGTATGTCTTTGCTACATCTAAACTTATTGAGACACTATACATAATTCACCTTCATACATATGTATAAAAAATAAGTAAATTTTGTATGCATTCAATACCTATCCTGTAGCATATGATCTATAGAGTCTCGTAGTTTACAATTCTCAGTCAAGACATCGCTATATTTCTTATTAACAACATCCAAACGGTTTTCGAGTTTGACAACCCGCTTCTGGACTTTGACGATTGCTTCTTTGTAGCAACTATCAGGAACTTCAACTCTCCTTATTGATTGAATTTCTTTCTCAATCTGTACTTTAATCCCAATATAGTAAAATGTATCAAAAAGACAAAAATCAAGTATACAACCTTTTTGATATGACCTTCAAGTTCCTGTAAGCTAGTTTTTTCTATCTGAATAGTTTTTTTCTGTTCAGCAAATTGTTCCTGAATACTTATTAGTTTCTTCTCAACCTGAAATTAAAAAAACAACACATTTAAAGGACTTTCAAATGAGATTCTCCAATACTGACTATTGAATTTTTTTTCGCATGAGTTCCACTCTCAAGACAATTTATTTGAACCAACAAATCATTATGTTCCTGTTGGAGAACTGAAATCATTCGATTCTGCTTTTTCAATTGTTTTGTTTTATCATCTAGAAGCTTTCTTAATGCCAATTGAAGTGCCCGGAGCTGCAAAGTTACCAAATCATGATTTTTTTTTAAATACCAATATCAATGCGAGAACTTACTTGTTTTTGGAGTCTAGCGTACTCAGCAGCTGCAAGTAAATCCAATTCGGTTTGTTCAGTCATAATTTTAACTTTTTAATCATAGAAAATAAATCGTATTTGATTTCTTTAAATTTTGTCACTCATTTAGATAATGGAAATATCGAAACAATTTGTATCCCCGGAAAGTATTTATCATAGTAACCAAACCAAGCATGGTTACAAACAAGTCCGTAGCAAACTCATGTGATGAGGGGTTCGTAAAAGATAATCACTACGGTTTGTGCTAATGTGAAATGAAGAAATTTAAACTTATAGTCACTGCGGTGTTATTTTGTTTTATTTTATACATTTTCCTGTTCGTCTGTTTTAAAGAATGATAATAGCACGTTTGCTAAATAATGCACATTCGCCTCAGTGGCCATACAATTTCCTCCTAAAACAGATACCGGTGCTATCCAATAGATTCAATGCAGAATTTTCAGTCCAAAATTTAATTCAAATGAGTGTTTTAATCCACTCAAGTAATTTGCCTTTCGTTATTAAATTAAATATTTTACGTTTCGGGAGCCATTTTCTATCAATATTCCATTTTTAAACTCTAACACAAATTTACTTAATAATGAATTTTATATAGCAGAACACCCATTATTACGTCAATGTTAAGCTCAACATGGCTGATACTCAAAATCGGATGAGGAAATTCTCCAGGTAAGTTTTTAAAGTCTTAAAAAGATCAAAATGGAACGAATTTCCGATTTCCTTCGAAAAATATTTTTTTTAACTAAAAACGTTTTAAAAATTCTGGTTAAATATTAATTTTTATTCATTATTTAATTTAATTAGTTAATCTACTTTTAAGGAATACAAATATACATATATATGTCCTATTTAATTGTTAATAGAAGTTAACACAGGCATCTTAAGTCACATATCTATACAATCTCAAAATTAAATTAAATTAACATTAGCAATATTTACAATATTATTCAGAAACTACACGTACTCTTATTGAGTCTTATTAACTTCATAGCCTTTAATAAATGGTAATCCTGCTGGCACTTTCTGCTGATACTCATAATACTGGACGCCAAAAAAGTTTAGCAATGTTATCTCTTCCACGAATATCCTGTCTTTGAAGAACTTCCAACTCACAATTGTGTAGAGACAAATGCAAATAGGGTTTAATAAAATAATCTAGAAAAAATAAAAACACATCTCTTTGTTATGCTGCTGCATTCTTTGTTATGCAGAAATTACTTACTTGAGTGCCAATCGACCACCAGAACCAGCCCACATACGAAGGATGCCTCACATAAGCGTACACGCCGTGTGTCACAAGTTGATGGTCTTTGGCTTTTACGTATTGCACCTTAATAATTATAGAGAATATTAACTGGTTTCAATTGTCATAGTTAAAGTTACAGGTACTTACAAGATGGTTAAAGTTTGACATGGCTGTTATCATAGCTGTCTTTCGCATTCCTTCTCCAAACAGACATAGTAGCACTCCAATAACCCAAATTGAGTAGGTTGATTTAAAGTCTGGCAAAAACACAGTTTCCAGTATAAATTCTGTCCAGCTCATTGTTGCAGCAACGGCATAGTGCACCGAGTGATTGAGGATGAATGAATCTATGGAGAGGCTTGATGGATTCGACCAGGCGATAGCCAAAAACTCCGAGTAGTGAAAGAACGAAAGGAAAAACCCATAAACTCCAAATTGGTTCCACGAACCAGGCGCAAAAATGACAAGCAGAGCACTAACAGCAGATACAAACCCCAATAATGAAGCTCTTATAGCGATCTGAAATATATCATAACCATCAGAAAATTATCATTTAAAGTCAACATGCATTTAAATGGGACAGATTGAACTTAAGGAAGATTCATCTTACCTGATAATCATTGTTTTTAAGAGCAAATCTCAAAATCATGTTAATGAGAGCATAATACAGAAAAGGACCCCACAAAGAGGCGCCCCAAACATTTGGCACGATATCCCAGAAAAACTGAGGCACACATAATGCTAATACAATGCCTGCTGTTCCAAAAAAGCAGTAAAGACTTAGTTTCCCTTCATGGCAAAGCATAGTTTAATCATTTAAAAAACAAATGCTTTCTTTGGCAACTTTGAATTTTATATTTATTTTTATATCTGACCTGACCAGCTGGTGCTTGAGTGAGCACCCGAATAGTTACGTATATATGCATTTGGATTTTGGAATTGGAAGGGACTTGTCGAATCTGTCAAACAGCAAAGTTAGCAACGTTCAGAGACCTTTTTATATTTTGTGTGTTCAACTTTAATACATTTAATAAGGCATTGAAATTCAAGAAATAAAAATATGTTAATGCCTATGATTAGAAAGTTGACATATAAATTTAGATGGATTCTAATGATGTTTTTAGGTTTCATAAAACTTTTAATTTTTAAGTTTTCATTTGAAAATCAATCAAATTTGTAGAATTTACGAAATCATATGAACCAAAAGTCATAATGGCTTTGCCAAATCTAACGCGAAAGCTAAAACTATCCGAAATTTATTTACGATTCTAATTTAAAATGGGACTCTCTATAATTTTCGAATAGACCGAAAATGTGGCATCTACTAAATATAATACCAAAGACCTGTTTCACATTTTCAAAGTAACCGAACCGCAATTGTTATCCAGTCAAATTCTCATGTTTGCAAATTGTGCTTTTTAGTCCATTTAGCTCGTTCTTCTTCCTTTTAATACGCAATCCTTATAGATTTTATTATCTAATGTATCTAATAAAATATCCATTTTATAAAAAAAAACTACTAATTATCGTTGCTCTTCATGGCAGTACTTTTAAAACTATTAGCTATCAGTTATCTGTCCTGTTGGGTTCTTCATCTATCCAGTGAGTTTCTTGACACTTTGGTCCTTACTAATGTTAAGTTGTTCTAAGATAAAATACTTTATTAATTAATAATATCGTTTGTACAAATCTTAACTTAAACTTAATATAATTTTTAATTTCACGATGCACTCACTGCAACCTTTTGTGTCCACGTCTCGGGAAAGAAGAAGGAAAGACATCTTTTTTGATGACAGCTGCTGCAAAAACTTGCAGTAGGTATGTTTGTTTTAACAGGTTTCTTGTAGTGCGTTCTTTTTATTGGTACTTGTCGCTACACTAACAATAAAAATTAAGACTCATTTAAATGTGTTAAAATGGTGTTAAATATTTTACCGTACCAATATTCCCAGTTATATTTAAATGTTGGGACACTTAACTATAAAACGAGCTAAGATTCGTTGTGAATGTTTTTTAAATATTAATTTGTGTTTTAGTTTTTATAAATGTTCATCTTTTCAAAAATTGCAAATACACGCGAATTAACTCTCTGTTAAAATTTGACCCGAAGTGTGTTTAGTGATTTACTAATGAAATGTCGCAATAACTTCTTGTTACACCTATCCAGTAATTGGGAAAGGCTTATATGAATTTTATCTGCTGATTAGGTTTCTAGTTGTTTAACTACAAAATGTTTTAACTTCCGAATCGAATTACAGAGCAAATCCGCTGAAGTCGGCCATTATCGGCTATTCACATGGCCATCTTCACGTGAAACATGAAACTATTTATTTAAGTTCACTCAATTTTGATTGCAAAAAAATTCATTATACATAAAATTCACCAGCTCCCCCAAAAAATCGAAATTCACAATTCATTTGAAATCAATTTTTGCTCCGAGAAGTCGTTTCGCACGTGCAGGGATCCTATTTTCCCAAAAAAAAAACAGCATTTAATAAATAAAATATTTAGACTTAGCTACCTCATTCCGAGTTCAAAACAAAAAACACCATGGTAAGATAAAAATCGGTTTTGGAGTAAAAGTTTTGTACGAGTTTTTAACTCGAAACTTGAATTCGAGACTTCTGGAACAATTTTATCTGACAGTTGTGTAATGGCTGAATTTCTAATTTTACTTTTCACCGGCACAGAGTTCAATCAAGAAACTAATCCCCATGCTAGATCGCATCCTCATCAAACGTGCAGAGGCAATTTCAACGACAAAGGGTGGAATTCTGATCCCTGAAAAATCCCAAGCGAAAACCTTGGAGGGTTTGGTTATTGCTGTTGGGCCTGGCGCCAGGAACACAGTAAGTTGCGTCATTTATGGAGATATGGTAAAATGCTAATTGTTATCTCTTATTTTCAGAATGGACAACACGTTTCAATGGCCATCAAGGAGGGAGACAAAGTTTTGCTGCCCGAGTTCGGAGGCACCAAGATTGAACTTGATGATAAGAAAGAGTACATTCTTTTCAGAGAGTCAGACATTCTTGCTAAAATCGAATAAGTCCAGCTTCATCAACTATTAAGAGCATGTTAACATTCTGGCAATTACTGCCATTCTGTCGGAATCCTGTCATTTAAAATTGTTATGTTTTAGTTAACAAAAAATATAAAAAAATCATACAAGAATTGTTTTATGACTTATTACTTTATTTTCATATCATTCATCATGTTAGACAGACCATAGACTTGATTCATTGTAGATCTTTCTTTAAGATCAGGTAGTCCATCAACCGCTGCTCTCTCTCGGGATATTTTAACCAGAGATTCGAAGGATTTGGGCTCCCAGATGGCTAGATCAGCTAAGACCTTTTTGTTGAGCAAAATGTCACTTCGGATAAGACCTTCTTTGAAGGAATCGAAAGAAATTCCATATTGATTACAACCAGCTTCAACCCGAGTCTTCCAGAGCTGAGGCGAAAAGATTTAGTATTTATTTATTCATAACTCAAACTCCTACCTCAGCCATGTCCAGTTTTTTAAGCTTGCGTCCTTTGGTCGCATAAACCAGAGCTCGGTGGACACTTCTGATAGCTATGGAATAACAATTCCTCGATCGGTTGCGATAATGCTAGAAGAACCAGTAGAGTTGTTATCAGCATAACAAGAAACCGCCGAGACGGTAAACTTACTGCAGCCATTTTAAAGATCTTTCTCTTCCTCCAGAACTCATCTGGGCCGCGCGAACGAACAAGAAGAGCTAATGTTTGTGATACCATATTTTGTAATTGAAAAGTGAGAATTTAGAAAAATAAAAGCAAAGAAAACACTCCGTTTTACAAATTAACTAGACTACAGTTTACATAACCTGCATTTTTTCTGACTACTGGCCAAATGTCAACATTGAATGAACTTTCGGATGAACTTTAAAATATACGTTCTGGGGTACAGAAAAATGTGTTCTCTGTTTCCTCGAGAAGGTTTATTAGTTGTACAACTTTTTAGTAAATAAGGTTAGAAAATGTATGAATTTATTTTTTTTATTCACAATCAACAACAAATAACCATCGAATATCTATACTAATGTTTTGTTTGTTTTTTTTTTGTATTAATCTTGAGTTTCTAATTTTTGCAAAAACTCTTAAATTAAAGTGACAGGGTTCATTAATTCAAAATCTGACTTTTCATAAATAAAGTTTTAATTTTGAAGTTTTATTGTTATTTTTGGTTGTATTTTAATTGTTTTAGAACCTAAAGTAAATGAGTTTTAATAAGAGCAAGAACAAGACATCTTTAGCGAGTTTTTTTAGTGTTCACTATTTGCAATTATTGTTTATTAAAATTGTGCAAGCTCATTTGCAAATTTAATACATATTAATTTAACCTTTATCACAATGGTTTTCTAATCATTGTTCTCTTTTGAAGGTAATAATTTTAACTCCTCATAATTGTAACATCTTCTCAATTGATAGGTAAAAAGAGATAGAAAAGTGAGACAAACCTTTTACGGGAAGAAAATTATGAGTAGGATTGATAAAATGATATAAATGAATGATAGGCTGCCACGCATGATGGTTAGTGCGAGAGGTCTTGAGTTCGATCCCTGCCTGTGCCATCTAGTTTAATTCACGGGTATTGCCTCTTGCGAGGATTTGACAAATTCTCCAAGAGTAATTCTTGTCATGAAAATTGCTTTCTGAAATTAGCCTATCGGATTCGGCATATAAACTGTAGGTCCCTTCCATCCCTGCAATTACTCGCACACAGGAATGGTTGAGAGTTATGTAAGTCACTAGGCCCGGTTCTCTAAGAAATGCTGCACCACCTAATTTATTTTTAGATAAAATAGCAAAAAAGTCCAATGCTGACGGCAGGGCTACTAAGTCATAATTTATTCTTATTTTCATTCATAGAGAAATATATCTACTAAGAGGATCGACTTATGGGGTTTACCCTCTTTCGACTTACAAGCTCAATACAATATCGAAACAATTATCAAAAACTTACTCTTAAATCCGAAACACATTGGTTTGTTTTGCAAAATTAAAATTGTGGGATTGCCATTTTTGACAGGTCACAAGAATTCCATATGTTGTTTTTTAGCCCAATCCCCCATTTTGCTTTTTTTCCACCACTCTCATGTATTCACTGATAGAGAGAGTTCACCTCAAATAAAATTTTAGGGTGTTTCAGGTAAGACGGAAACCGGTCGGTTCTCTTGGTAATTATATTTCTCTATGTTTTCACTGATAGCGATTTTGAGAGAGTTCACCTCATATAAAATTTTAGGGTGTTTCAGGCAAGACGGGTACCGGTCGGTTCTATTGGGAAATATATTTCTCTATATTTTCATTTGGGTATTAAGATTTTACTACAACACTTTTAAAAATATATAAAAAGGAGATTGGCATTTTTGTTAGTTTTAAGGGTACACACAAGCAATCATTTCTATCTTGAGAATAATATCTACTAATACTGAGTTGAAATTAGAACTAAAACGCAAATTTCAAATAAGAAGTTACAAATTTTCAAATTGAAATTAGATCTTTTTCTTTGGTAGTATATTACATCTTTAATTAAAATTATATATTTAACTAATAGTTAATTTTGTTTTCGGCACTGCAAATTAAACACCGAACTTAGATATTTCATTCTCCTTGAAAAAATATACCTATTTCTATTACTTAAGATAATGTTTTGATTATGTATAGGGCCACAAATTGTTATCATATTACAAACTCTTTAAACTAACTTTTCTACTTGGGAGAGTCTATATTCATGGAATTGTATACAATCGCATATCAAATAATAATCTTTGATATTTTAGAAAATTTTCATTAAATAGTTTAAACATGTAATAACACTAAACATTTTAAAACGTTCTATTAGCGGCAATAACATTGAAATTCACCGTGAGCCTTGAACCAATCGAAATAACATAAAAGTATAATATAAAATTATTCCAAAAATTAAGCGTACACTCATACGAAAATAAGTACTTCGTTTCTTTTAAAATTTAAGATGCTGCTTTTTTCGAAAATTCTTTTTACGTTTTTTTGTATTATATTTGAATAAACTTATTTGGGTCTGAATGATGGCAAGTTATTGCACTTTAATTATTTAAAACAATAAAACAGTTATTTCTTTTAAGTGTACGCTCAATTTTGAGAGTAACAGATTTTTAAAGGTTTTAATTGATTTTTAAATATTGAGACAACGATTGGTTTTAACGCTGTAATAACGTAAGTTGCTGAAAAAATACCAAAATTTAATGTGCCATGAATTCAAATGTAATAAAAACACAACCAGATTTCCGGGTTAGTTTAAAAACGTTTATTTCGGTCGATGCATGGCCTGATTCGGCTTGATCAAGGCGTACATTTATGAAACACAATATGTATTCTGCGCACTATACGAATTAAAAAAAAAATTCAAGTTTACATAAAATGATAAATATTTTTATTTAAGAGAGATACATAACAACATTACAATGTGTGTGTATATATATATATTATAATATTATTACTTTTGACTAATTAAAATATCTATTTATAGCTTAAAAATCTTAAAATATTAAAACGATTTTATACAAGAAAATTAACTTTAGATTTAAATAGTAATTAAATGTGAATTATCAACATTAATCAATTAATCAAAACTTAAACATGTAAATTTAAACTAGTTACAAGAACAGAGACTTAAGTCACTTAAAAATACTCATGTTACAATTTTTTCACAATACAAAAACAACGCATCAGAATGAGTTTTGTATACATAATAGGCTAGGCTATAATATTTGGTTTGTTTGCCAGGTCCACACTTCCAAAAAATACGTTTTTCATTTATCTACAAAAATATGCACATCTTCTTTTTCTAAAACACGTCCAGAAAATGCTTTTGTTACTTCGTGTAAGGTAAAAATAATTATAGTAAATGCATATTGAATATGTTAAGTTAACTTACATATTGATTTCTAAATGCTTTTCTTTTCAATATAATATTTTGTATAAGTGTCCACCTTTTCTTTTTCGTTTTGTATCTTAATTAAAACTTGGGGAATTTCGGTAACAATAATTCTGACGTTCAGTCTTAAAAGTTATTAGCTCAAACATTTAGTAAAATTTGGAGCTGAATGTATGAGTGTATGCATCAACATTATTTTAGTGAAACATCAACAAACAATTTGTCTTTTCGAATAAAATCCATAAAAACAATAACAAATGACATGAAGCCATTGGGCGCTTAAAAACTAGCTATTGTATAGTTTGCTTCAATCTTTTTACAAAAAAAAAAAGAACTATATAAACATAAAATTTTAATGGCTCATTGTGGAAGCGGAATTATCTTTCTCTATCTTATAGTTGCAGCTTATTGTGGTGACTTTTCAGTGTGTGTTGTGTTTTCCATAGTTTGTCCCTCCAATAACTTTTGGATTTCATTCAAAGATTTACCTTTCGTCTCCGGTACGAAGAAGTAAACAAATATGAAGCCAACAAATGTAATACCTGAGAACAACCAGAATGTCTCTCCGGAACCTATCGCGTCCTTGAGACTCAAGAAAGCTTTGGTTACAATGAATGCCAAGACCCAGTTTGTTGTTCCAGCAATTGATCCAGCAACACCTTTGATGTCCGAAGCGAAGAGTTCACCCATCATCAGCCATGGGACTGGGCCAAATCCAATCGAAAACATAACAATGAAGACACACAAGGACACTACTGGCAACCATCCAAGGTTATCCACAGAACTCTTATCATTGCTTTGCATGTAGAAATACACTCCCATAAGGACGGTAGAGATAGCCATAACAGCAGATGAAGCCAGTAAAAGAATTCGGCGGCCAAGTTTGTCAACAACCATAACAGAAATAAATGTGGCAATAACTTGCATGATACCAACAACAATTGTAGACAAATTTTCATCAATTCCAGTCTGAGCATCCTGTTGATATTTATAAGATAGAAAGTATTGAGTTAGTAAAAGTTGTATTTTTCCAAGTTGTTGTTGAACTTACCCTGAAAATGTCAGTTGTGTAGAAAATTACAGCATTAATTCCACTCAATTGTTGGAAGAACATAAGACCCAAGCTTATAATCAAAGCTTTTATTGTCACCCTGCGAGTTAAAGCCGACATTATTGATACTGGATTTTGCTTGATTTGGGCATCGATTTCCTTAAGTTCCTCGAGTTCAGCGGTGTAGTTGTATTGATTACCACGAAGCCATTGAATAGATTTAACAGCACTTTCGTTCTTTCCTTTACTTACCTAAAATAAAATAAATTTATAAGTAAACAAGAAAAACACCAAAAGAAGAAAAAGCGAAAAACTTACCAAATAAGTTGGAGACTCTGGCATGAATACAAAAATGGCTCCGAAAATCAACGGGATCATAGCACAGATGATGCTCAGCCAGAAAACATTAAATCCTGCCCCAAGGGCGTACACAAATAGAATACCAATGGTTATCATAAGTTGGAAGAAACTTCCTAATGTCCCACGTATATCCTTTTGGGCTATCTCTCCCGTGTACATAGGCGCCGTTACACAAAACGCGCCTCCAGATATACCCAATATGAATCTAGCAATGAACATCATCTCGAAGTTTTGTGCCCAAATAAGCAAAGCCCATCCAAGTGTGAAAGGAAGTACCAATAGCAACATAGTTAGTTTTCGTCCAATAATCGTAATCAAAAATCCAATTGGAATGCATATAAAAGCCGCTCCTAGAGTCACACCAGAACCAACCCATGAAAACTGCTCGGGAGTTAAGGGGATCGTATAGTTGGGGCTGATTAATTCTTTTTGAGCCGGAGATGTCCAACCCAAAAGAGCACCAGCCGCCAATGCTCCTCCAGTAGCAGCCAAGGCCGCCACATATTGGCGAAACGTTTGCGATTTATTTTCTCCACTGACCATAGTTAGTAGGTTTTCCTGTTCCTGTAAACAAAGAAAAAAAATAAAAGTTTAGTTAACTTTGAACTTTTTCAATTCTGTAAGAATATTTAGAATTGTTGTTTTTCTTTATTTCTACTCCTTTAATGAGTAAATAGTTCATCTTAAATCAACAACACAATTTTAAAATTAACTTTTTCTTAGGACCATTTTATTATGGAATGATATTTCACTAGATACCCCCTTAGCTTTATGGTTGAAAAATATTAAAAATTTTAATCAAGATCAACTTTCAAATTTTTCAAATCCTTACAGAAAAGTTGTTGATAAAGCTGGTTTACCATCGTAATGCATCGTCGTGATGTTTGTTTCTGTGTAAAGCTGGTTCTATATTTCTACTAAAAATATGCATATTATTTTGACAATTGGTGTAAGGACAGTTTTTAAATTACAACTAAATATTCCGAAATTCCTTAATTTTTTCAAAAACGTTATTATTTCGAAATATGTTAATATTAAAAATGCAAACAACAAATGTACATTTCATTTCGTTACAGTTTTTGAAGTTTTGTTCTTTACAAATTTTTCATTTTAAAACGCACACGTATTTTAAATTTAATATTACTATTATAAGCTTGAAATTTGTTTGTGTCACGGAATTTTTTTAGATTTTTGGCAACTCTAATAAAATGATCGATTTTGTTTAGAATAATTCTTAAGTGCATAATGTATTCTTCAAAAACAAGTTTAAAATTAAATGGAACAAGAATCAAACCACGAACAATAATAATTTTGTATAGGTGGAAAGTGCTGTATTTGACGAGGTAGGTAGGAATTTTTCTGTTCCGGCAAGTCTTTAATAATTTAATTGAAGGAAGCTATTTTAAATCTGAACCTAAAATTAGCCGGTAATCTCACATAGAAGTCTGCCTATTATAGTGTCTTTTGAACTAACGCAACGTAGATAAGCTTTGTTAAATAATTCCAATCTTATGGATCTTTCAAATTGATTTAACAAAGTGTGCAATTAATAAAATGGTTAGTTTAAGCATGCAAACTAGTAGTAGGTAGTTCCTATTCTAAAATGGGTCCGTGTTTTGTTATTTTTTTCATCATCGTCATATTATATTATATGCCTATATTTCGCTTTTGTTTTTTATTTGTTTAACAAATACATACATATGTGTATTATTTGCCTATTTACTCCCATTAAAATTGTCAAGGTTACATACAAAAAATCGCTTTCTATAAACCTTATACATAAATATGTACTTATTGTAGAAGTGCATAGTCGAATTCAGATAATAAATATCGATTTTTTTCATGAAACCTACTTTCCATCTGCCAAATGTAAACAAGTTAATGTGTAGAAAAACATCATACAGACACTCCTAATCATTTAAATAGGTCTGTTTACAACTAAGTTTTTTTTTTTTGTTAAGGTTAGGTTAGGTTAAAGTGGCTGTCCGTGAGGGAGTAGGAAACAGTTAGATCAGTTTAAGCATCTTCTAAGCTCAATGAAATCAGTTTGAGTCTCTTACGAAACGTGAGATGCTAATTATGTTAATATGATAGAGATCCTTTAGATCGTTATAGAAGAATTCTCCTAGGCAATGCTTGTGTTTTTGATCTAGAGCAAGGCATGTGCATAGGAGGTGAAGACCTGTTTCTTCCTCATCCATACAGTTTCTGCAAAAGTCATTTGAAAATACGGCAAACCGCGTGGCGTGCTTTCCTATTAGACAGTATTCAGACCGATTATCGAGCTTATATGCGATCTGCTTAGATATAGCAAGCTGCACCTTAATCGCTTTAAATCTATTGAGACGTGGTGATGTTTTTATTAATTACAAATTAAAAAAAATTGAATTTTGTATATCTTCCTAAAGATAGTGTTATATTTTTATTTTTTACTTTTAGCTACACCGTTATTTTTTCTATTTAAAAAATAAAAGAATTTGCGAGTCCAAATTTTCATTAAATCAAGACTGTTGTCTTAAAACTCGCATTCCGTTCACATGCGTTTTGACAACTTTCGGAAACTAAGTTTCTATATCTATTGACTATGGCAGCGTTCGTATTTGAGGTCAAACCACAAAAAAATGCCACGCTTAAAAATTATTTTTGTTAACATAGAAGAAAAGTATAGTTAAGTTTATGCTAATACGTGATTTTGTTTAATAAAGTTTGTGGAATAAATAATCACGTTTCTAAAAAGCTCACTTAAAAAGAACAATTTTTGTAACTGCGCGTGTTTATAAAGCCGGGATTTTTAATTCTTCACTAAGAATTATTTTATTCTTTTAAAACTGAAAATAACATTCTGATACCTTACTTTTAATTTTAAAAAATGCAAATATTTCTGTTTTAAAAGTAAGTGTAATTTGTAACTTAATGAGCTTAACCTTTGAACAAATCGATTGATTTTCCTATTTTGAAGTCAATTCATATCATCAGGTGAATTAGAGCATAAGCCTAAACGTCAACATAAACATTGACCTATTCAAAAAACAAGGAGTGTAAATAATGTTGCAATTCGATTTAAAAATGAAATGTATTTTCGATCAGGTAATTGTATCTATAAGTACCTACACTGGGTGTAGGACTGTAAGGCAGATAAAAATTAAATAGGTATATTATTTACATTCCTAAAGTTTGTGGTGTAAGAATACCTAGCTATAGATACCCACTTGGGTAATGGGCGTGTGCCTTTTTGTAGGTCATTAAACTTGAATCTATCCTAGCTGTGCTGCAACTATACAATATACAAGGTACATGAAGTTTAACGAGTACGAGTGGATTGTGCTTGCGAGTTGGGACAGAATATATTTGCATTCATTCCGGTTTCCATAAAATTAAATCGATCCAAGCCATCGCACCACAACAGGATTACGAAACAACTTATGTGGCAGCGCAGCTCACGATTATTATAAATACCACTATAATTTTATAGATAAAGACGCTTCTAAAAATTTAACGGGTTTTTTGTTTTTGCAAATCCTGACTTATATTTTGAAACATCTCCAAATTAAAATAAGTGGTGAATATTTTTATTCGCACACAAAACTGCTTCTGAAAAAGCTTTTAAAATTATTGTCTGAATAGGTAAGTCATTTTCAATGCGTGAGTAACTTTGAAACTTTGCCAAATATAAGTTGGTTAATCATTAATGCATCGAAAACAAAAATTATACAATACGCGAGTAATACTAGTCAACATCATCATACTTAACATGTATACAAATAGGCTTAGGAGAGGTCTTATGACCTAACTCTGCTCTTGGTGTTCCTCTATGTAAAGTTAATTTGAGTGGAGACATTTTATGGTTATCTACACCTTGGTCTGACACTCAAATGCTTTTATAGATAATTAATGTGTAATCAAGTACGTAGCCTAGCTATACATACTTACTTAATTTATGTAACTAATTTTGGCTAGCAAAACAATTCAATTGACCTCATCTGGTTTTAAAAAGCTCTACAACATGGAATGCATTACATAGGTATAGAATATGTAGATTATACTTGTTTTAAACAAAGGTTGACCTTTAAGGCGATTTTGTGGTACATCCAGCATTGATGTGACGCAAAAAGTCCCAATATGCGTCAGAGGCAACAAGGACTTTTATGTGAGATGAATTTTGGTATGTAAACTCATAACTATGTAGGTAGGTGGGTAGTTACCAAAAATACCTTATTTATAATGCGCTGATGCGCACAATAAATTCTTATATATTCTTATAAAAATAAACCAGATTGACCTAATCGAATTCAACAAGTTATTTTTAAAACTCAAGCTGAATTTTTAAAATTAAATAACAGTTTACCTGAACGGATAATTTAACCGGTTGTCGGACTCCATAGCTCTCCGGATTGGTGGTTTCCAAAAGCCGTGAGCTTTCCTCTGTGCTCTCAATCATTTTTGTTTCAGACATTTTTGTTTTAAGTTAAGTTTTAAAGATATACGTAGGTAGGTTGGTATGGTAGGTAGGTATTGATATGTATATTTAGGTAGGTACGTAGGTACTTTCAAGAGAATATTATTTATATTTACACAATAAAAGAAAACACAACACAAAACATGAAATTTAAATATTTTCTATTGCTAGACAATGCAATCTCCCAGCAGCAGCAGTTTTTCTTATTTGTTTTTGTTTAACTTTTAAAAAATCGAGCAAAAGTAAGTATTGAAAAGACAACCAGACTTGAAGAGAGTTTTATTGTGAATATTAAAGCTTATAATGTGCGGGTGGCAATAAACCGTTTGCCCTTCGAAAGTTATTGTCATATGCAAAAGGAAAAGCGCCAAGGAGTAGGTAGGTATATGTCCTTCCAAAATTTAGAGCATGCTCAGAATCGTTTGACTTTGAATCTGCTCCTTAATGTCACAAGCTACGCAACAAAAAACAGTTTAGCTCGAAACAAGACACAAGAATGATTTGATTTGATATGATTTTAATTTAAATTTAATTTAACACGATTCACTTCTTACTGCCGCGAGATATATTAAGCGTTTGATACCATCATTCGAGACGAAACACGAAAACGTAAGCAACAATATTTTATCACCACAATCCAAACCCACAAGCACAAGACAAAGTGTATGAACGAGGAAAATTCCGTTCGCAGTTGGTACGAGTAGTTGGCATGGAGGGTTTATATTTAGTACAAGTACACGCACTGCCGATTGACGTGCTGCTTCTCCAACTGGCGAGAAACTATTTTTGATGCCCAGCACAAGGAAGTGGTCATTAATATATTCGAATTCGATTCAGTAATGATAGAGCTTAAGCCACGGAGTACGTAGTACGGAGACGCAAAGGGTGACGAAGACGGCACGGAGAGTTGTTTTGTTGCTGAAAGAGATTGTGACTAAAATACACAGCCGTATAAGATTTACGGTACACAAAACACCAAAAAAGCAAAAGCAAACCAACTGGCAGCTGAATTGATATAATCTTTGATGTTTGAGCAGGTATATTAATTGGTTCGAATCGAAGCTGGTGGCTTTATTGGGGCTTTAAAATTTTAATTTGATAAAAGCTCCCGAATAACAAACATTTATCGATATCACACCACTAATTTCAAATTTATGAAGGAACACGATGGAAGGTTGTGGGCGACCCCGAAATTCTTTTTTCTTTTTTTTAAATTTTTATCGACACACTTAGACGTAGTGAGTCGCAAGTTATGTCGTTACTCGGGCTCGCACTGTTGTGTAACGACTTTATTGTTAAACTAAAACTAGAAATGCTGACGCGAGAAAGTTGTGACGTGACCACAGTAGCGAGTACCAGCCCCCAATCGAAACCAATAGCAAATTCGTATTCATTCCACATTTTTACATTCCACAAAGTATCTATACTGATTAAAAGAGTAATACTATGAACGAAGAGAAAAACTCTTTAGCTAGGAATAGAAAATTTTGTATGTTGGACTTATTTTTGTTTAGTCAGAGAGAAAACAGAAGCAAGAAAATGACAACTCCCCCCGCACTCTGATTCTGTTGATTGTTTGTTAAAATGAAAAATAGACAATAGAATGTTTGTCTTGAGCATTTGCGTATGCTCTTACTTAGATAGGTATTTAGAAGAATAGTTTAATAGTTCTCTTTCTCTTGATTTTCTGTTCTTTGTTGACGTCATAGGTAATCGCAATTGTGAAATGTAATGTGATGTCTAACGGAGGTACCAGAGTGTAAGGGGTCGACTTTTGTAGGTGTGTACATGCAACCTATAGATAAAACATTTTGACCAGGTCGCATGAACTTAGTGAAGTACATACTAATCAATAAAATAGATATCTACAAACATTTATCTATTCTACAATTAACCTAACTACCTACTATGTGTTAATAATTTAAAGGCTACACAAATTTGAATTTTGTCACTATTATTGATTAAAGTCATAAATGTTGTTAAGTTTTATTTATTTAATTTATCTCCTCATTTTATCAGTTGATTACAAAGAAAAAGTAATCTTACACATAAAAAAAAAACTTTTAAAAACAGAATAATTTTAAAGAGCGTGTACCGTTGCACTAAATCAGTTTTTTATCCCATAATGAGAGATGTTAAAATGTACGTGTTTACAACGTGAAAAACTATACATGTTAAGAAACCAAGTAAATAGAACTTATTCTATTATCTAGATACAATTTTGTTTATAAATATGACGCGTTAAATTTGCCTCCGAAAGTGGCTCCAAATCAACATCTTCAAATATAAGATATTGTACCAATCAAATTTAATTTTTAAATCATAACTCATTAAGCGTTTTTAAATTGTTGCAATCCTTTTGATGGTATTTTCATAGCATTGTGACAAACCAACACAACAATAATTCATCGCTGATACACAGTCAAAATCATTTGAATGTCGTTTTAAAAATCCTAATAGTGAATATATCTTAGAAGCAATATAATCAATACGGGACGAAAATCTATTATTCAGTCAATATAAACTCTTACATCTTTGATAATAATAATTACATTGTCTTAAAAGTTTACATTTTGCATTGTTGCGTTATTAAAGAAAACTCTTAATTAAGGCTTTTATAGAGTTACAATTTATCTAAGGGAGAAAAACTAACTTCTCATTTTGAAAATTTATAAGAAGTGGAAAACTTCAAAGTTTTGTTTTTACTTTTATTAAGAAAGTTAAAATTTGTTAATATATTTTTATGTTACATTTAAAAGATATTATTATGTTGACAATATAGCTATCAAAAAAATAAAAATCAAACTTTGCTTTCAAATTGCGTAAGCTAAAAATGTACCAATGCAAAACATTTGTAACAAACCAACTCTCTATGGTAACGAATTGAAGATTTATATTAAGATGAAGGACCATGAATTTTGGTATTGATTTATTATTTAATAATCTGTTATGGTTTATTTTCTTCTTTAGTTTTCAGAACGAAAACATATACATATGTACAATTATTTTTTCTTAAATACTAACACTACATTTTTACTTTTCGCAAAACTTTCTTTCAAATTCAAGGTTAAAACATATTATGTTCATATTCGTGGGAGTATAAGTATAGAAATTGTTTATGGGTTTGAAACATGTGACGTGTGTGACAAGATACTCATTGAGAAAATAAAATAGAATAGATCGCAAATATATTTTTAAACTTTTACTTAAATCAGATTCTTTATTTTTTTCTCTGTTAAAAAAAAACACACCTTTGCGTCAGTGAATAGGAACAAAAGCAATGCGATTCAAAACATCTTAAATCCTTTCCTCAGATTCAAAGTCAAATAAGTAACAGACAGATGACACATTATCTCTTTTTTGTTTTTCTTTTTTTACTGAAGAAATTCCAAAAACCTCTGTTTACTATTAATATAAAAGACCTATTAAATGGATCTATTTAAATATTGACTACCTTATAACAAAATATAGGATTCTTTTGTGATAAAAAATAATAATTTCATCGTAGGAGATCCAAAATTTGTATGTCAACAATAATCGTGATTAAAAAAAAAAGAAACAAAGAACTACGATAAACTCATGTTTGTTGTAGCTTTTCATGCCAAACAGATATTATAAAATATTTAAATAAACAATCTTGGACACGCCTTCTCGCTTCTCGCATCAAAAAGTTGAAGAAAGGTTAAACTTGTTTGGCAATTTTCCAAAAACGTATCGCAAAAATAACTTAAAATCGCGCCATACTATACAAGGGGTACGTATGTACATGTATATACAGCAATTCGTATAGTCATAGACATATAATTACCTATATAAAATGCGTTTAAAAAATAGATGTGCTCCACCTAGCCCATATTTGTTGCCTTAAAAAACAAAATTTTCTATAAATAAATCTGAAAATAAAAAAGAATGAGTTTTACGAATCACGAGTGTATGACTGCAGATATTTTTTGTCTGAAGGAAGGCTAAGGAGGGAAAATTGAAAAATCTTAAATCCGAAAATCCACGAAAAACTGATGATAATTTTTTACGATAATGTTTATAGATTCTTAAGGTAGTATAGGTAAGTTTGTTTAAATAAAATGTAGATATGTATACAAATGATTCGAGTTGGCAGTTTTATAAATATGGTGAAAAGTGTTTTTTGTGTGCCAAGCCAAACCATAAGAACATTATTTGGACATTTTTAAATATATGTCTGGTGATAACGAAATATCGTAATAAAAAAATTAAGAAGAAAATTTGCAAAATTATCTTATAGGGAAGAACGATTTCACTTTTGAATATAGTACACGAAATCTTAAAACATGATTTTAAACAAAATTTAAAAATCGCCCGTAGAATTTGAAAATTTATTTTTTCCTTACATATTTTTGGATCCGAGTCATAAGGTGTAAAATTATAAAAATATAAAAACAAATTAAAAGCATAAAACTTAAAACTTCGCAATATCATTACAATATGAATATTTTTTAGATCTGGAACTCTATAAAATATAAATACATACAATCTCAGCAGGTTTTAGTAACCAAATAGGGGTATTATTATAAATTCCATGATTTTTGTTAAATGCTCTAATCGGATTCAATGTAAATAAAACCATTTCCGCTCCCATTAAATTTTCATTTTCTTTTATCATCAACTTACGCATTTTACTGAACACGAATATAATGTGAAGCATTATGGTGGTATTGCATTGATGAATTACTAGAAGAACAAAAATGCTGGTTTATCTTTTAAACTAACATCTTCTAAGTTAAACTTCGTTTACATTCCCATAATCGTGTAGCATTTTATAAAATAAGAATAAAAGACTAGTATTAATTTACCAACTCCAACGATAACTTTTGCATTGACAAAGACTGCTTGTCAAGGAGCGCAGTGCGGTGCGGTGCGTTGTTATCTTACTGAGAAGCTATGAATAAGTATTGTTTTATAATGTTCAGAGCACAGCAAAGCAAGTTTCCGTTTTTTATAAAGAATATTTATTATTAAGACAACAGAACAAATACAATACAAACAGGACCATATTTTTGTACTACTTTTTTCTTCATTGATCCCACATTATGTGGACATTGAATGGAGGAATAGCCGGGTGATGACGAATGTATATTACACGAGATACGACGATAATATAGGTTGATGGACTTTGTCTGAATAGAAAACTCAAGGACTTCGCGAGGTATGAACGTACCTTTACAAAATAATAAAAAGGGAATCGTGTTTCAAAAAAAAACTTCCTTTGTTCATTTCAACAAGTTCACATATATCTAAGTATTCATATGGGGTTTATTCTGGACGGATTCAATCTAAAGTTAAAAAAAACACAATTTCACTATCAATTAGACAGTGTTAAGACTACAGAGAAGACTCACTTCGCTTGAGACATCAGGGAAAAGATATTTTAATACATTTTTTAAAGATAAGATTGGCGCTGAGAGCGAGATAAAATGTTAAAATGTTTTCAAAAGTCTTAGAGAAAGTAGTAATTGTTTCAATAAGTTTGAATCCGAACAAATTGGACCAAAATACAAAACAAACATTTTGTTTCAACTTTAATTTTAAACAATGTGTAAATAAATTATAGTCTTTTGGTTATTTAAACTCTTGAAGCTGTAAGATTGAAAATGAGAATAAACGTGAAATGTTATTTTTGACTATAGACTTTAAGTAAAGTCCTTTTAATTAAGGTCCCATTCTCTTAAGGCTGGATGTTAAAAGACCTATACTTTAAATAAAATTATAGGTAGCGCAACAGTCCGTAGAAAACTAGTGCCTAGTGACTTGAAACTCTGAAAAGGATAACTTTAAGAGGATTTGTCAATTCCTCGCCGAAAGCATTACCCGTAAACAAAGCTTTAGGTGCTAGGGATTGAACCCAAGACCTCTGGCATGACAATCGTACACACCCTAGAGACATTTTTAATATTAAAGAATTTGGTAAATACAAAAGAAGAATAGTTAATTGAACATTCATCAAAATTACATATCTTTGATAGCTATTATCACTTCGTAGCTTTACAAAAGCTCATACTGTTGTACTTAAAAAAAACAGGCCTATTAAGTACCTTTGTATATTAAAGATGGTCAGAGCAGAAAACTTCAACTCACAACAACTGTTCACAATATCATTATTATTCATCCCTGTTAAGAGTAGAGCACAATCTAAAAAATGTATGCGTATTAAACTCAAGCAGGAAATTAAACAATTAGGTTCACGGCAAATTGATGGTTGAATATACTTTAATGTACATCGTGTTTTTCTTGTGATGCATGTACTGTACATTGTAAACATCAAGCACCTATTTAAGGGCAAGTTATGCGCTTGTGAAAAAATTAAATAAAGAAATAACATCCACAAAATGTATGAAATATATTAACTTCAATCGAAAATTTGTTTTCATATACATTTCTTATCCGAGCTGAAAATTGGAAAAAAACACATATTTTATATCTTGCGACTTCCGAGACGTTTTCAAGTAGTAATGTGCGACCGACTTGTACTCTTTATTACTTAGTTAAACAGCTCAAGAATAAGTAAGCAGGAAGAAACACATTGTCCAAATTGTTCAAGTAGATTATTTTGCTCTTTAAAGAGTGAATGTTATTTTTGTTTATCTTTTAATGGGAACAAAGTGAATAAATAAGTTTATATTAATGCGAACTTATAGTGCTTTTCTACATTCTTTTAAAGGGCTGAAAATACGTCGAAATAATCATTAAGAATACGGTTCGGCGGGAGTTTTAAATCTGTCATTTTAAGAAAGGTTATTATGTGTACGTGATTGCATCCGACGAATGGAAAGACTTCAACAGAATGCCAAGACTCCACTAGTGTCTCAAATAATTACAATCAATTGATTGCATTCGCACTGGTTAGGGGATAAATGATGTCATTTTTCTTAAATGTATGAAGATTGAATATTGCAAAATTTGAAGTCTCAATCTAAAGATGAACCTAATGAATGCAGTCTTTGAGTTGAATTAAATAAATTATGCTTTTACAAGCCTATGCACCAATTTTGTATAAGTAAATAATCATAGATGTGAAATTTGTTGACCTTGCTCTTATTGAGATTATATACAAGCAAGTACTTATATCTTTACCCACCCCAAAAAACAATTGATTAAATGAATGTTATCATTCAAGTTTAAAAAGAAAATATTTATAATTTTTCCAACAGAAAGATCAACACCCATTATGTATTATCATACTTAATTTTATGGGAAGACAAATATATTATTGTTGTCTTATCAACTCAGTTGCATGGTATTAAGTTTAAATGCATCGGCTTTTATTCATCTTTTATTTTTACCATAGGTACATATAATAATAACAACCCATCCTAAGTGTCTCTTTGAAGACGGTATACAACTATTTGCTTATATTGTCTATATAGAGCCAGACTAGCGCTTTCAAGTTTTAATTATTTATTTTTATATTAAAAATAAAGAAACAACAATTCTTTATTTCTTGGAGTTTGAAATAAATGTGTTGACCGTATACTTTAATGCGTATTAAAGGCTTATGCTTGATTTTGAAGGATTTTTTTTTTATTTTAGTTGGTAAACATTTTTATTTGAAATTATTTTTGTATTACGTTCAATTCTAGAGAACATAAAGGAAATTATGTGCAGCTCAAGGTTTTTCTGGAAACAAAACGTCAACTATTATTCAAAAGCGACAGATTCAAATTTCAAAAAACATGTTTTGAAATTCACCAAAAAAACTACACAAAATTTAAAAATCTTTATCAAATAAATACATTTTTACCCCATAGACAGTAATATTGCTGTGTTAAATTCCACTTTCTTCGTTCCTAGATGCGATGGAATAATATTTTGATGGAAACTATTTTATTTGCGAACATTTCAGTAAAATTCCAATCCGAATGTTTTCTGAGAAGAACCTCTACGAACTTGGTTGATATTATCCCAGCTGTCGATGTTTTGAAAGCATATGTGAAGAAGGAAGTAATTAATTATCTTCACATTATGGAATTTTAGAATTTTCTTAGAACAGAATACATATTTTGTTATCGACAATTGTCAATGAGCTTGGATTCGATCATAGTTATAAAGTTTATCATTTTCTAAATAAAGTAAGAATGATAACAAACATTTTTATTTGCTCAGCTTGAGAAAATTAAGAAAGTTGATATGTTTTAAAAAGAGACAAAGATTGTTTTGTTAAGGTTCTCGTATTTCAAAAAGAAAAGAAGAGTTTGTTTTAAATTAATTATGATAAGTTTGCTGAATTTTTGCAGTATCGTTAAATCGAACACAAAAGACAAAGTTGTATGATCTTAAGATGAATAAATTTTATTGTTTCAGGATTTTTGAATGGTTTACAAAAAAAGTTAAATAGTTTATTTATTGACATTAAAAATGGATAAAAGTATTTTCTATAAGCGAAGCACTGATAGTAACACATCAGTATAAAAGTCGAAAATATTTGTACCCTAATTTAAGTTTTCAAATTGTATAACCTTTTTTTATTTACCATTTACCAAACATTGGAATCATTAAAACAAATACTTGCGATACAGTAGTATATTTTTAAACAATAAACATGATTTATTAAATAAAATACTTTATCTTGCTCCAGACATTTTGTCATAAAACAATTTATAATTCCTGATAAATTGATCACGCAAAAACGGTTTGATTTAAGAACCAAATTATCAGCATTCTATTAAACAAAATTTATGTGGTCTTGATGCTAAAGGTAAGATTTCGAAAATATGTATTATAACATTATATATATTTCAATAACTTATGGCCTTTATAAAACGATATATTTATAAAGAGCAGCAATCAGAAAAAAACAATCATTATAATATATTTCTAAATATTTTATACTCATACATACTTAAAAACCAGATCCTTAAGAATAAGGTCTCCAGATAAATTAAAATAATAATTAATATTATCTCGCAGCTAAATCAATTTGTTTTCTACTGGTTCTAGTTTAAAGAGTCCACATCTTCTTATCTGTATTCGAATATTAATATATGCACACCTTTTAATGCATTTTTATCTTGAAAATAAAACTAAAGTGCTTCTACAATGAAGTTAAGATTTCATTGAAAATTGCGTCGTGGGAAAAAAAAATTACCATTCCTACATCAAAATTAAGAAATGTTAAAACATAAATTTAAATTTTTAATATCGTTTAAGCTATTTTGATAAAATTCAAGATTTACTTATGTTTAATTTTAATAAGTGTTAAATTCAAGTTCCATTATGCAATCAGTTCACATCAAGACCAAAATTCTTCTCTCAATTTAAAATTCAAGTATAAAAGTCTTTCAAAAAAATGTGTGCTATTGAATGAAAACAAACTTTATGATGTAGATAGAGTCGAATGTACGAGTATAATAATCATAAATTACATTACACAAACTTATAATGTGAAAATATAATAACAAGGAATTAAGTTCTATGTATCACAATGTTTAATCAATAATAAGTAGGTATAATAATTTTTGACCAATTAGTTTTATAATAGGTTTATGAAGAGGATGCCATAAGATCCAATATAGTTTTGCAATACTGTTTCTGATCCAATTTCAAATGTTGTAGGTACATTATGTAAAGTTGTAGTTAAACTCCTAATCAGTATGATTTACTCATACCTATGAGTACATAATATTTAAGTCAAAGCCAGATACTAGAATTCGATTACCTTGATGCATATAAATGAGTTATCAATTTATTTTGTTTTATTAATCTATTTTATTAATCATGTTCAGTGAGTAATGCGACCTGGAGAGGCTTGAGTTTTATTCGAATTGAAATTCATCACCACTTACGTATCTAATTTCTTACAGGATAATGTTAATTTTAAAACGGAAGGAATTTAGAAATATACAGTAGTTAAAAATGCTGGGTCCCATACTGATTTACATCATGTATAGCTAATTTAATATGCTCAACTTTATTTTATTAATTTAATATTGATTTTAATCAATAATTCCTTATCCTTGTAAGCTTGTACTAAGCTTCGTAAATGAGGGTTAAGTCCCCACTAAAATAAGATTACACTAGTAATTACTGGAAACCAACCGGTATACTGGTGGGCATTTGTTCCTTTTTCTTTCTCGTATATGAAAATATTACAAAAAAAGTCAGCACTAAGCGCTTTATTCAATATGCACACATTTGTCTTCATCACAATTTTTATAAATTATGGATAAAAACATCATAACTAAATATTCTTAATCTTATCCCACCAATTACAGAATTGCAACATTTTCTGATTAACTTTTAATGTTAATTACCTTGCTTCGGGTTTATACTAAACTACGTTTTAAAATTTAACGTTATTTTATTTGTGTTGATAAAACGGGTTGCGCATTCTAGCTGTAATGGGAATTTTCATCAGAGCACGTTTTTCTAACCCGCATTAATAGTTTTTGTTTTTCGTTCGATTCAATTGGAAATTCCCATGAACTATGATTAGAGTAGTATCTAAATATTTTCCTTTACCGAATTTAATTAAAGAAACGCAAAATTCCACAATTGCAGTTGCAGGTGAATATTGAAGGTAAAGCCTAGGACATCTACCGTTTCAAGTTAAATCTAACATTTTGTATTGTTTCTTACAAATATATATGTGATGCCGTTTTTAATGCATAAGAGTACAAAGTTTTCAAACTTCGTCGCGTTCGGCGTCATCGTCGTCGTCGCGTCGTTTGATGAGATTTGAGATATTTGTACGTAAGCTCCCTTCCCCATTATTGAAAACAAAAACAAGATGATAAGTCGATCTTACGTTCTATTGGTTCTAAATTGTGGGCACGTCATTCGATCTAATTTTATTGTTTGCCATAATATACAATATGCACAATATGCAGAAGTTTTATTTTGCGTTAATTGACGTTTGAATTGTTTATTTTTCGATTACACCTAGATTTAGTCACATTTCAAGTTCAATAATGTTATCGTTTGTGAATGCAAATCGGAAAAAATCAACGCTCGAATGTTTGATTTCAATTAAAATCAATTCACGATTGTCAAAGAGCACGTGCCCGTAGTACTTTTGCGGAATTCACTTTGCTAGTACATATTTTTAATTATTCAAAATAAAATAAATTTAAGTTTGTGTCTACAGATACAACGTATATCTATAGTACATCATATTGTACGTATAGTTATTGCAGTTTATATGTACATTTATTGCGAAAGATCATCATGGTTCATTTAGATTTGGCGAAGATACAATGCACTACGGCACGTAGTTGTTGTATAGAACTATACTACAAAAAGCACATCGGAACATTCCGAGCAAATTTTTGTAGTACGTTATAGGGTAAAACGGTCTAAAATGGGCAAATTAAACTTCTTCCAAGATATAATCTTTCCAAATGGTCGCAAAATAACGTGATGATACTATTTTCTTGTTAATACAAATATTTTTGACGAAATAAATTCAAAAAGTATTACACATTTCTGTTCCAGATGCTTACGTACAAAATTTGCTGAGATTTCTGGCAATTGTTCAATTTTACTCGAACCAAGAATTTAATTGCAAGTTGGTTTATTCTCTTAAAAAAATTAGGGTGCAATCAACTATGCGAATAGCTCTACGCACATTAAAAAGAGTAGAAAAAAAGCTAAAGTAGGCAAAATAATTTTCACGATCGCTTCTACTTGCAGATTGTTTTTTGTGACCACAATGCCACTGTCTAGAAGCACCACCTGACTGCAAAATGTTTAATACTGTGTTTATATTACTTCCGCATTTCTTTGAGTCTAATTTGGCAAGTGCCTCTTTATGATGCCGGCTAAACAGAAATTTAAAAGCGAGCAAATCTAAAAAATCACAAACGAGAACTTTATTGAAAGGGTTAGTATCAAGGTACTCTTGACGCCTTTGAACTTCAAGAACATTGAATTCATTATGCTGCTGCAATATACTTACGTTATGTTTTTAGGTATATTCTTGATATGAAAATATTTTAAAATATGAAAACGCCCATTTAAACTGTCCTTAACCTTTTGGAAGGTATAGTGTAGACAGCAATAGCCAAAATGACGACGCAACTTTAAGTCATTTGGGGAGTCTTATGTTAAGCGATAACAATCCACGCCTGTTGCTTTGATTGGTAAATTCCTACAAACATATTATGTGACGTTAATGTTATTATTTGATGATAACAAAATCGCAAAACCTAAGAAAAAGTTCAAGACTTTTTAAAACATTATATTCTTTTAAACTCTCTTATCAGACTTTTGTTTTATTAAACTTGAACCGTAAATATTTGTGTCAAATAAAATAATGATTATAAAGTCAATCTTAATAATAATAGAAAGTAAATATATAAAAATTGAAAATAATAGAAAAATATGTGTACCTACATCGAAGACAAAAGTTCAAAGTACATCTTTATATTTGAATATACCCTCAAATTTTAATCACACACGTGTATAAAGTTCATAAATCTTGTAAATATTTTGTGGTTCCTATATTGATATAGGTATAAAAATATTTTATATGAGATAACAAACAAAATTGCGGAAACATTATGAATGGATTTTCAATATAGAAAATATAACAAGATCGTTTTGTATTATGTATGTTGAAGCTCCAATTAGAAATCGGATCCTGCAACATTATAATTGCATGTTTAACAATTTAACGGGAGCACATTATAGGAGTATAGACACTAGAGACCCAGTGGCGAGCAACATGCAATGACACTTATAGGAGCAGCATAGAGTTTCATTTCACTATAATTAATTTGTTCCAAATGGTTTTGGGTTGAAATTAAAACAAAAAACAGCTTTAGATAGGCAAAAAGTATGCAGAAATATGTACTTATAGTATGTACATAATAAAAATAAATATATTTTATTTATATATCGAAGTGCAATGACTTGGGAACTTTAAACTCCCCCTTTTCTGTTATTTTTATATTATATACAAAATTGCTTATACCTTTAAAAATAAGTAAAAACAACAACAATAACAGAAAAATTAGTGTAGTAACTTATACGTTATAATCAATTTGTGGGTGTTTTTCCTGTTAAGTTCACATATTTCTACAGCAAGTAACACGTTATCGAAACCGAAACATTTGCATATGTGATTCCCCCCATCTAAATTACAGGTAAGTTAATAATAAAAGTAGAATACAATAATTATTTTGCGACTTATTGCTTTTGAAATTTCGTATTCAATCTACGGATAATAGGGCTAATCTGAGATGAACTGCGTTTTATTCTCTATCTATAGAGATTTAAACTATTCGAATGTTTAAATAAGGCGAGAATCATTTATAATTGTTGCAGGTACATTCGTAGACATGCAGTATGTTAGAAAAATTAGGTACTTAATTCTTTATGAATTGAATATAGACAGGTACCCACGTTTTTTGTAAACGAAAGATAGCGTATTGAATGTCAACGTGACTTTCACATAAGTTGTGTAATTTACAGAATGCAATTTAAAGTTGCTAAATTGTATAAAGTATTTAAAAATCATAACAATATCCTTAACCCAGACCAAATACTTGTTGAGATACTTTTGTAGGTTTTGAAGGAAACTTGAAATTAGTGAGGTCTAGATAGAGAATACTACGGAGTGTCAGACAACATAAGGCCAAGGCAACTAGTTGCTCTTTGAGTTAAAATTGATTTTAAACCTGAGAGATGCCAAAATACAATTACTGATCTCCAAAAAAAAAACTCCTCATACCAATTACCAATCCATTATTTTGATTTGTATGTGAAATGGTACTTATTTCTTACCAATTTGCAAGAATTTTGTTTGAGCCAAACTTAAATTCAAATTATGAAATCAAATTGGGGAGTAATCAGGTTCGGGCTTATATGTAATGAAATAGTACGAAAAACTAATATTTTGACACAAGTTAGACTTAACTTGATAAGGGAGATTTTTCTTGACTAAATTTCAAGTCAATTTTCCAACAAGGTTGCCTGAATTAAGAGGCAAGTTTTTGGCAGCTAGCCAATCAATTACGAGAAACTTGCCTTAAATACAGGTAGTCTCTTATGTCGTATGAACCTGCTTAATATTTCTTCTTAAAGGAAGTGGTTTTCAGAACTGACCAAATATAACTGTTTCGATTCATGTTCCTTAATATAATTAAACCAAAAAAGAAAAGGATTTCATTATTTACTCACAGACTTAATCTAACTGAGTTAGTTACTCACTCGAAACCTGACGAAATTATTTTGCAACAAATTTGGAAATAGTGTATATTGTGTAAATGTCCTTGTACAAAATTTATTGATCGATCGAATATAAGATCTTACGAAAATAGATGACGGTTTATATAAACAACATAATAAAACTAAGGGCAACACAAAATATAAATGTGTCATAAATAGTTGATTCAGATTAACCATTCCATTTAACTAATCAATGTTTTTATTTGGTTTTTATTGTTTGTTTTTTGTTTTATTATTATTTGAACAAAAAAGTAATATTTACAACACTATGCAGATGCTTATCGTACAATATAACGAATAGGTAAGGTACCTATATTTATACTTAATCTTATCTAAAGGCATAAATATTGTGTGAATTTCCAAGTTTTGCAATTTAATTTAATGAACCCACATGTCAAGAATAAAAGATAGATCTAAATGAACCTTCATAGACCTATATAATATATCCACATATTATAATGTAATATTAGTATATAAAGTTCCTTCCGCTAATAAACAAAAATAAAAGTTGTTTCTTTATTAGATTGATTTCTACTTGCATAACATTGTATTCATTTCGCTTATGGTTACTCACTCATAAGTGTGACTATTTTACTCCTTTATGAATGGGTAACTATTTCCGTGTTCTAAGCTTCCAAATTAACTTCCATATTCAATTCAATATTGTACTTATTTCGATTTTGTTGTGATTTAAGTAAACGTGATTTTTTTGCAAATTTAATTAAATTAAAACATTTACTAGGTACTCTCATATGAGTACGCGTACACCTACTCGTACTCAATCAAATAGCTGCCGAGCCGACGACTGACTGACTTAAGGAAGCAAGTTTTCATTTCATTGAAAAACTGATGTACGAGACACTATACGCGAGTAGATTTCTTGGTACCTTGAAAAAAATGTGTTTAATATTCAAATTACGTGTGGCGCGTACCTATAAAACAACCAGAGAGTGAATTCCCATTTAATTTAGTCATTAAGGTAAACTCCTTGCAACAGCCATCAACCAATGCTGTTAAAACTTTAAATAATGCAAAACGAAAGTACAAGTTGTAGTTCCCCTTAATTGGAATTAATATGACAAATGGAAAACACTTTTTTTATTAACAATTGTTCTTCGATTGAAATTGTCATTGAAGGTCATACCTATTTTTGCACTGATTTCAAACAATAACAACCCCCATCCAAGTCCATAGGTATACATATGTACATATGTTCCAAGGACCCTTAACAAAAAAAACCTTTGTTGTTGGTTGGACTTTTGCACTTAATAGGTATATGTTTAATATCACTTGGTCATAAATAGATATATTTTAATAAAGAGCAAGAACCTAGGTACTATACGATATTTGAAGCTAATTTATTGAACTTTACCTAATTAATATAAACAAAAACAGGTGTATTTAATTTTCAACGTACCTTTTATTTGAATTTGTTTCGGTGGTTTCCGGTAAGAAAATACAAAAACACACTTGATTTATCACTTTTGTTTTAAATTCACAATAAAATAATAATTATGTTTTGGAATGTTCGCTTATCCAAATTTAAAATTTGTGTATATAAGTTCAGGAGATGTGTATATCCTTTGGTTTGATTTTAATTTTAAACAAAAGTTGTGTAATTGTTTTTATTTTTATATTTTTATTCAGTTATTAATATTTTAGTTCTTTTCCTGTCCAGCACGGCGGCGAAAACACAACTGCGCTGATATCAAATTTGTCGTAACGTTTTCACTTCGCAAATACTTGATACGGAATGTCATTTGGTTTGGAAGACACATTCATTCAGTCAGACAAATTTGCTCAGAATCAGAACTGAGTTCTGATGATGACGTAGACGACGACGACGGCGACGACGAGATAGTCGGCTTCATGTGTATGTGAGCTCGCGCGGGACCAGTCGCAGTCGGCAGCGCCAACTTTTGTGGAAAAACACACTCTGACTTCGGACTATTCTGGTAGCATCAATGAGATGTGTGTTATCAACATCAATTGGAAAAAGGGGTTGCAATCTTGCAATATTCTGCCTCTTTTACACCGGCGCCGGTAATGGTGACCGGTCGAACGGACGTTAACGGTTGACGGTACGCTGCTGATTTGAAATTATGCTTCCTGTTTGTCTGATGGTAAGGTAGGTATTATTTTTAGTCTTTTTATGAGGTGAGGATACAATATCAACGTACTGTTAATTTATTTATTCTTTGAATTCAGATACCGCTCAGTTATATTTTTGGACGTATAATTAACTGGAATTAGGTACATACCTACAATGCAATTTACGTATGTAGCTATTAATAAGATTGAGATTCGAATTCGACCTTCAAAAATTTAACGATGTCAAATGAGAAAAATGATGAAGACGATGTAGAAATCAAAAGTTCAAATATTCTTCTGCCTCTAGATGTAATGTATGTATGCGTGTGGAAAATAAAAACATATACATACAAAAAGATATTCTATATTAACGATTTGGCAAGAACGGTTGCCACTTAAAAATTAATTTTGTGCTCAAAATTAAAAAAAAAATTAACAAATTCAGTTGAAAATTACAAAAATAATTTAAGTCTGAAAAAGGGTACAAGTTCAGAACAATTTTATCATTTATAGTTGAAATTTAACACTCTGAGCTTTTATTAATTTCTTTTATGAAAATTCGAATTTGAAATCTATTAACAAACGGACCTTAAATCCACTATTATATTCAGCTGTTAACGAACATACAATTGTACATACATACATATGTATGTATGTATGTACATTAATCATAGGCATAACTAGAACGAAATCATATTTTGTTTATTAGAAACGGAAAGTCGTATATCGTCGCTGAAAAATCAAAGTTATATACATAAGTCAAAATATTCAGGTATACTATTTTCTACCCTAAAAAGAATATTAATTTTCTTGCAGACATAATTACTAATTATAAAATCAAATATTAGAGAAAAAGAAATCATAAAGAAAATAATTTCTGAAATTTTGACTTGATTTCATTTAAAAAAACACACATTTTGAAGTAAAACACAATTTTGACATACATATGTATGTACATATATTACTTTGTTTTTTTTCAGCAACGATAAGTAGTTGAAACTAATCCATAAGAATTCTTAAATTCTAATTATCAATAGGAAAAGTTGTATGAAACGAATGTCGGGACTACTTTTTACATAAATGTTGTTAAATTTAAATTTATGTAATAGCTTATGGCTAATTTCATTTTCTTATAACATTATACTGACCAAATAAAATATAAATATGCATTATTATTTCCGGAATAGATTAAGAAAATCTCTTATTATATACATATGTATATTCCAAAATAGATTTCATAAATGATTTAAATGCGATTTGTAAAAGATTATACGTTCATGTGATTTCGGATTTGGCATGGCGAATACCAAAATTACAATTTATACATTATTTGTAACTTCATCTTTTGTATTTAAATTCAATAGAGAATGACAAAATACAAGATCTCACATAATATGAATAAGTGAATAGGTATACATTTATTTTAAAAGATTTGACATAAAAGTGTGTGCATGTGAAACGTTAGAGATTATTTAAAAGCATAGTTTTAAGTTTTCCAGTCGTCAAATGCAGTTCGTCAGTTAAATACGTTAAGTCAGAGTTTTCATCATAGGATAAACAAAGAGCTTATGTTTGCACTTAATTTTTGGGAACAGAAGAAGAAAAGAAGTCTTTTTACTTCATTAAAATTATAACAAAAATATCGCCAAAAACTACCAAAGTGGCAACCATTTTGGCAAGGCACGTTCATAATCAGACCATACCCCTCAACACATACAAAAGCAAAAAGAATATTTTTGATTAGTGTTAGTGAGTAAAAAGGGGCTCGTCCCTGCTGCTAGTACAAATGACGTCATAGGTAAAGACTCGTGAAGAAAAATAAGAAAAATCGTTATTTGGGGGGATGAATGCATAAATAAACTCTTGGCAGTCGCATCCTAAAAGAACATGAATACCTGCGTGTGCGTGCCAAACTGCATGTAGGCATTTTTCGTTTAAGAAAAACTTAAATTATAAGCATTTGTCATATCTATATGTGTACCTATCTTACCTTCTATGGAATGCGTAGTAGGTTCCTATATGATTCTATTTGTAGATAATATTATCTCCTCTTTCAGTTTGTATAGAGTTATATGGACAAAAGAAGGGAGACATGGCTTTCAGCAAAAGCACCAAGCTTTAGCTTACACTAAAAATAGAAAGAAATTTTGTTATCTTGAAAATAAAGTTTTAAATTTTATAAATTTCCTTTATATGTTTTATTGTTAAATAATTGAACATTTTTTGTCAATGAATGAAACCTAGAATCTAAAGATAATAAGATATGCAGAGGGCCTTCATTCAATTAATTTGATAGTTTTTTAAGAGTACTACAAAAAAATGAAAAATAAATATTTGTTACTCCAAATATTTTACATCGTGCCTGACATTTTTTCAAACTTTTCAAGAATTTTGTACCAAAGTTAAAAACGTGAAGAGTTTACAAATTGTAAAAACTAAATTTACGACACAGATAACTTTAAAAGAAATATAGAAACATATTGACTTTAAACTTATTTCGCCGAATGAAAATTAATTTTGTTAACTAATGTTATTAACTCGAATATTTTTGATTGCACACTTTTCGAAGTTCTTTAAATTAAAATTTGGTAGAAAAATAATCATGTTAAAGGGCATCAATGATGGAAATTTATCCGTGTGGATCACATCCCATACTCATTCCATCTGCTTAGGCTCAGAGAAAAGTGTATGCAAAAATCTTTACCTCCTTTAAATAATGAGAAAACAACAATTCCACTATAAAACAAAGCAGTTTATTTAACCCTATTTAAGTTTTTAAGCAGGTAGCTATAAGTTTGAGTTCTGTAATGTTTATAGATTATTCTATAATAAAAACTTCCGAACATTATCTTTTTTTAAATCAAATTTTGTAGGAAGTTTAGGTACTTGAACTATTTTTTTACACATCTTAAAAATTCTTGTAAGAAATATGTTTCCACCTATCTAATAAGTAGGAATACTTCATAAAAGTATTGATTTTTCTTGCTTGAATTCTTTAAATTCGTAAAACAATATTGAATAGGAGAGTAGGTATGGTTTTAGTGTACATTACACAACAACAAACAGCTGCAAGGTAGCAAAATAAGATTTAAGATTGAATTTCACAATATAAAATCATTCAACTTCGAAGGGTTGGTTTTTTTGAGGATAACCCACAAAATATAGTTATTCATTGATTCATGGAGACACTGTGTAAATATAGGTACCTAATGAGTATCTACCTATGTACGTGTCTTACGGAATTTATTTTTAAATTATCGAAACGTTTCCTTTTCCCATGGTCATATTAGTTAAAACATGTTGTGTTTTCCCGAATTCTATAAAAAGTGTCTGCAAAAATGACGAAACAATTAATATTCATGATGCTTGGGTTTTAGATGATGCAAATAAGTCTCATGTTAGGCCTTTCTGTTGATGATGAAAAACAGTTGTCACATTTCATGTAAGTAATTAAATTTCATTTAAAAATCAGTTCTATTTGTTATAAGATTACATCTTACGTTATAGAAATTATTTTTCGAAAGGTATTGATTCTAAAAACAATAATTTGTATCTGCAAAAAAAACACTTTTGTTTAATGAAAAACGAAATAAATTTTGTCATGGATTTGTAAATTAGCTCTCAGGGGAAGACATATAGGCACAAACAGTAGTTTGTAAAATTGTATAAGATAGATCTTATATTCCTTGCTCATTTAACACATCCATTCCTAATACTGATTATTTAACTATAGACTATATTCCAAAAACTCATTTGTCTATCATTTTTTTCGTAAATCAGACATTTTAGAGTAAGATTTGAACTTTACTTATTTTTCGAACGAGATCGATTGCACATCACAAGATTGAAATATTTTAGGATTTAATGTGATTCCAATGTAATACCAAACATTTATTAAAAACGTTTGACTGGGATGTATTAAAAAAGGTAATGTGAGTGAATTTTGATAAACAAATTATTGTATCACATTTGAATTATATTTAATGTGTGTTATCAATTTGTATAGAGCTTATAAAAATGACATGGATTGATTTCTTTATCGACTTTAAATAATAATTCATTACTTGAGTATTTCTGCATTATAATTGTACCTTCACAGAACATATTATACCTATGCTTGTATTAAAATACACGTGTTTCTATTTCTTTTAATGTTGTGTCTTTTTTATAATATTGTCTAATCAAAAATACGTTTAAATATAAACATTCTAGTCTCATACACCTTAAATTTCCTCGAAAATATAAAGTTCTCTTTGCCCGACCGGTTTGGCAAACAATGGGGTGGTTTGATATTTTTAATTAAGTAGATGTAATTATAAATTAAATCACCTATATAAATTAGTTAAACAGGATTGTTATAACTTTTTAACTAACATTGATTTTGAATCTTTACAATATCCGGTTAAATGTGCATTCCAAGAATCATTTGTTTCCGTAGAATCTTTCGGTTCTTGAGAATGCAAATATTGTTAAACCTGTATGTAGTAATATGCCTTGTTATATGCATAACTTATAAAATGCTTAACCATTGCGTTTCTTAATATAAAAAATAGTAGGTATTTTATTGATTGTGGAAGTATGCAGATGCAAACAAAATGTTACAAAATATGTCCGAATAAAATTACTGCTTTATGAAGGTTTGCCCCTAATGAAGGAATTTTAATAAGCCAAACTTAATTTCCAGGATAAGTTACACACCACATACTTTCACCAATATGCAGCACAATAGTTTGATGAAAATGTTATCTTACCATTCCTAGCTGTACGAAGCTAACCTTTTACTCACGTCATTGCCTTGTTTTAGTATAGCTAAGAAGCAAATCAGCTGACTCTTTGACAGATTAAATGTGTTTCTGAATTAAAAGAAGTTGCAGGAAATTGTCTTATAATATAAATGGAACATATCGTGACGTAATTTTGAAATCAATACCTATTAATAATTTGGAAAAAAGTAATGCTGCTTTGAGTTAAGGGAGAAAAGAACTTAAATATGCTGTAAGTTGCTTCCAACTACTTGGGCTTAACTTCATTGGCCTACTAGATATAGACTGCTAGTAGCCAACTTCGTATAGGTTCCGTGGAAATATTTGTACTTTGTCAAATAAATGTCTTTACTTTCTTTTACAAATAAAACTACTTGTAAGCAAAAAAAAAAACAGATGGCGTTTGAAAATTATTTATAATATTTTTAAGGTGGAATTACTTTTAACCAGGGTTTTGTATGACAATTTCCATACCCATATCTAGTATGTAATATAATTGAACCGAAAATTATTAAAAATTTCTCAGGTGGCAGAGTGAGCAGTATTAAGTTAACGAGCGTAATACAATCTGAACACAAAATGAAATATTTTAAATTTCAGATTTGTTAGTGCTAAATACATACTAAGAAAACAAATAAAATTCAATTTTACACTTTTCGACTCACCAAAATCACTGAGATCTTTCGGTCTGCCACCCACTACACAACTCAAAGGTGCTCCTGCTTCATTCGTTTATTTTAGATTAACACGTACTTATACGCACATCTTTGTAAAATACAATTTTTATACACCGCTTTTTTCCTTCCTTAAAAAGTTTACACTCATACTTACGCTTTTAGAAATGTCCATCAGTTTAATTTTGAGCCTTACTTTGGTCGCCCATTAGTTTACATTGTTGTATTTGTAATGTAGACAAATTCCACCAGAAAAATTGACGTTTTTTCACGCGTACATATAATAAAGTACTGAGTTTTTAGTTGGAATTTCATAAATTAAGGTAGAAATAACACGCATACTTAAATGACTTTATGAGTCTGATTTCCGGTTTAGCTTGTTGGCGAACCAAGATGGAGGATTTATATCTTTATTAGAGTCTTTTTGGTTGTATCACGCTCTGTGTTTCCCTATTGTTTAAGAATTCAAAACCAATACTTGTATACCGACACCTCATTTTTTAGTTTTTTTTCCTACGCTCACTCATAATATGATCAACTGGAATTTATGTTCTTACTACCTCGATCGATCTGAAAATTATACTTCCAAACGCAATCCACATTATTTTCCAGAACATAATTCTAGTGTGCGTTCAGAAAACAAAGAAAAATCAGTACATCTGGCAATGATACATTCTACTGCCATCAAACTGTCACTTGTAAATTTAACCTGTCATTTTAAAACGTCACCAAAACAGGAAGTTTTAATATTTTTAATTGAACACATTTGGATTTAGGTTTTTTTAAAAATAAAAATGGAAGAATATAAAATATCTGAAAAAGCATATGCAAAAATGATATTTCATGCTGCAAAGTATCCCCATTGTGCCATAAATGGGATCTTACTTGCCGAAAAACCTACTTCTGGTCGCAACGAATCTGTGAACATCTCCGATGCAATTCCACTTTTTCATCAATGTCTCTATGTCACTCCCATGGTTGAGATAGCCCTTGCCCAAGTAATAATAATTAAAAAAGTACTTTTAAATTATTTAACCAAATTCTTTAAATTCAGATTGAAGCAATGGCAGACAGCCAAGGCCTGATAATTGCTGGTTACTATGGTGCTTCAGAAAATTTCTACGATGCCTCTGTGGAAAAGGCTCCAGCTGGAAAAATTGCTGACAAGATACAAGAGAACTTTAAGAATGCATGTTTTGTGGTAATTGATAATAAATTCGTTTGTCACACAGCAGAAAAACCTGCAATCAAGGTATTTTCTCACGGAGAGGGACATTGGAAGAAGGCTTCGTTTACATTAATCCATTGCCAGAACACATTAGATGCAGTCAATTCGCTTCTGAAGCGTGGTGCCATGAAAGACATTGTTGATTTTGATAACCATTTGGACAATCCAGAAAATGATTGGACAAATCAATATTTAAATAGAGATCTTAAGCAGATAATGGCTATGTATTAAGGATTTAAAAAACATTACTTTTTCGTATTACCTAGCATTTGTGGAGGTATTAGCATTTAAACCAAATAACGTTTATATGTAAAAGCATATTAATAAAAAAATATAACAAAAGTTTTATTGTGTTCAACCTCATTCATTGAAAAGTAATATCAATAACGTACCATCAACTTATTGCTAGAATTTAACATAGTCAATCATAATGGTTTTGAGTCCAAAAAATATATGGGTGTCGTCTTTTAGTTAGAAATATTATATCCTAATTAAATTTATTTAGGTCATTGGCTTAGTAGTCAGAAATTTGTGCTTAAGAACTCTACCTCCGCTAAAAACATTCAAACTACTATTTACCATTTTAGAAAGTTAATAATTCGACTTGCATGAAAAAAAAACAGTTAAAAATTTATGAGATTTGACCTAGGCAAAGAAAAAAAAGACTAAAGCAAAATTAAAAAAGCATTAGACTTACACAAAAACGGTTAAACAAAGAACGAGGACCGATTAATAAAAATTAAACTTACAAATTTGTGATTCTGGTGAGATGAAGAATAAGCAAATTATTATTATAATTTTATTGAAATACAAATAAATTCCATTATCAATAATTAAAAACTAGATAGACCGATAGCTACCAGAACTTTTCGCTAATTTTGTAATGAAAGAATATGTATGCATTTATATAGATAATTTTAACTTAAGAATAATTTTATTAACTGATCTTATATTAATGTCGGATATGTTTGCTTAAAGGTGATGGAGGTCTCTATTAGAGATGGTTTTGGAGATGGAGTTGATTTTTTCGCATATATGAGGTATTGTAAATGTTGGTCTTTCGTCACAGAAGTAGCAAAGTGGGGCTGGTTCCTTGGTGATTAGATGTTTGTGCGTTGAATTGGTATGTCCCATTCTGGGTCTTATGTAGATTTTAGTCATCGAGGCTGATAGGTAGCAGGATATAAAGGTGTTTCAGCGCCTGGATTGATCATTGAATAATGATGTTGATATTCGCACCAGGACTCCTTCATCTTATTTTTGTTAATTGTTGAAAGATATTTTTTTAAATCTTTTCGGTTAAATTGATAAAATTCCATAAGAGGCTTCTCCAGTGCGCTTTTGGCTTCTCTGTCTGCGTTTTCATTGCCAACGATATCTGCGTGGCCTGGTACCCAAACCAATCTGAGGCTGTTTTCTTTCGTAATAAGTTTGTTTCAGATATCAGCAATAATGATAGAGTTGTAGTTAATGTTTTTGATGGCATTAATTGATGACAGGCTATCAGTGAAAATAATTGTTTTTTTGTTTTTCAATTGCCTTTAGTATACCAAAGGCTTCTGCAGTAAAAGTGGATAATGTAGAGTGAAGCAAGCCTTTGCTGATGATAGAGCCGTTTTCATCCACTCCAGCGAAAGAAGTTCTGTATTTTGTTTTGGACGCGTCAGAAATCCAAAGTTGCCAACCCAATTTTGTACAGCTTTCTTTTATTTCAAGGAACATTGCTTTATATACTACATTGTTTGTAGTTGCTTTTGGATATTTTTCTTTGGCGATTTTGATGTTGAGGTCAGTAGCTGATTGAAAAGCTTTTTGGAGAGCTGAGTAATATTTCGGAATTTTTTTCCGCTTCAGCAATTTCTTGGTATCGTCATGAATAGGTGTGGAGTATTGTGAGTTGATTTTTTGGATTATATGCCAGGTAAGAAACTGGTTTCTGTTGGTAAGTGAAGGGAGTTTGACTTCGGTTAAAATATTTTATATGGGAGTTGTGCGAAACGCTCCAAGACAAGTCCTTAATGCAGTATGCTATGGTGTTTTTAGAAGCTGCAAAAAATGTGGAACGCTTCGCAATTTTGCGTGTCATCCTTGCGCAGGGGCCAAGCTAATCTTCTCTTCGAATACGCAAATACATATATATGGAACATAGTGGCAAGACTTATGAAAAGAATTATATATGGAACATAGTGGCAAAACGTATGAAAAGAATTAGCTACGAAATAGTGTACCAACATACGAACATTTATGTCATCCTAAACAATGAGAATTGGCTGCAATTTCGAATAAATAAATACGAATTGTTTTCATTTTATATATTTTTGTATGAATTTTCATCACGAATTACATTGTTCATAGTATCAACAGGGGAACATGTTTTCATGTTAGACTAAACATAAATACCACAAAATGGATAAGACGAACCTGTCATCGTACGAACGCTCTGTGAAAAACGTCTTTGAACAAAAGTTATTACTGTAGAGTACATGGTCGATGGACAGTTAGTTTTATTTACTATAGTTTTCATAATTACATATTTCAGAGATTTAGTTGTAGTTGAATAGACATATACTATACTCTAAAAATATACTTCTTTTTATACCGTCCATGGTTTACAATTCTTCGACCATTCTTTTTCATTCATTCATTTATTGTATTGTAGATTAAGGTACAAAAGTCTTACATCTAACTTAAGAGTTTTAGAACTTAACATTTTGTTCTTTTCAGCTTTAACATATTTGTATACAATAAAAAATAGATACATTTATATAATATTAAATTAAGAGAAATTTCCACAAAACAAAACCTTTATGTAATACTCATAAACTAAATTGCACATATGTAGATCATTTATTAGACTGCTGTCCGAGAATTGACATTTATACATAAAATCTGATACATATTCTATAGAAAGCCTAGCAACAAGATTGACATTAATTTTTTCATGTAATTTCAAAATAGTTTAGGTAATTTGAAAATTATTTTAAATACTTTACTTTGTATTATTTGTAATTTTTTTTTATGGCAGGTCGCGCAATCGCACCAGACAGGAACACCGTTCAATAAGATAGGTTGAAAGATTGTTTTATATAAAATGAGTTTGTTTTCGGTACTAAGCTTTGAACTTCGACTAATGAATGGGTAAAGTATTCTAATATACATATTGACTTTGTTTATGGTATCCATAGTATGTTTTTGAAAATTTAACTTTTTATCCAATGTGATACCCAAATATTTACATTGACTTTCCCACTGTATATTGGTATTATAAAATTCAAGAAAAGTTGATGGTAAATAACTGCTTTACCTGCGACGTGTAAGGAAAACGGCTTGATACTTAGTATCATTGGTTTTAATTTTCCATTTCTTAAAATAATTATCAATCTCTTTAAGTGATGTTTGCAATGAAGACAATATTTACAGGGTTTACATTGGTAGAGTGTATTGCAGTATTATCTGCAAACATTGTCCAATGTGTATTGTTACATGTGACCCTAAAATCTGACACAAATACATTGAAGAGGATAGGACCCAAAACTGATCTTTGAACGACACCAAAAGGAATATCCAAACATTCTTAATTACGGTCTCGAATAAATACAGAAAAAAGTCTGTCTTTTAAAATTTTATTTTGATCAAGAATAGAAGAAATATACACATTTTAATTTTATATAAAAGTGCTTCATGCCAAACAGTGTCAAATGCTTTCTCAATGTCCAAAAAAACCACCCTGTACCTAAACATTTTTCAAGCCAAGCCTTTTTTTTTATATAATTTTTTAATCTAACAACTTGATGGTTTAAACTATTTCCCGATCGAAAGCCAAATTGTTGTTTTGGCAGTATTTGATTTTCTGTTATGTGTTTAACTAAATAGATAATAGTAGGAATCTATGAAATTTAATACAGGAATTATAATCTATGTATACTAATTTATTATAAATGCGAAAGTAACTCTGTCCGTCTGTCTGTCACGCCTAAACTACTGAACAAATTTGCATGAAATTTGGTATGGAGATATTTTGATACAGTAGAAAGGACTACTACTACTGCGTCATTTACCCGGCTACTTTTGCGCCGGGAAAATGACGCATTCTCATTTGAAAATTCAGGTGGGTCGATCGCTTTTATACCTAAACTACAGATTTGAACAGATTTAAATAAAATTTGGCAAGGAGATAGTTTGAGACTTAAGAAAGGACATGAGTTACTTTTGACCTCGGGAAAACAACGCATTCCCATGGGAAAAATTACTCTGATCGCTTTCACTCCTAAATTACCAAAGATTTCAATAATATTTGGAAAGAATTGGTATTACGAGAAAACAAAGCATTTCCAACCCTTATGAAATAAGTTGTCGAACATTTTAAACTTATCATAGACTTATATTAATGCGGACTTTGGGCACCACGAGCCTCAAGCCCTCAACGTTAGACGTAAATTGTGGATCGCACAAAGTTGCTCAAGCTTTCATCGCCAAACACGAGCCATGTAGGTACAACAAATAATTCACTGGGTCTGTCTTCTACTTCTGTTTCGGCTGAAGCGCGGGGCAAGTGCGTGGATGGGAGTCGCACGTGGTAGACAAGGCAGGTGGCGTTGGTGGAAATGCGGCCTTCCCGCATGCAATTTACAGAGAAATTCTGCAAATATTTTATTTGTCGTGTAAATTTAATTGTTTCTTTAATACTTAACGATCTACTCGGCTCGTCTTTGATCATTCAATTTACCAGAAGTATAAGTAGATAGTTTTAAATTAGTTTCTTTAGTTCTTCTGCGTATTTCTTTTAATATTAATACGTGTTAATTTTTTAGTTTAGTATACAATACCTACTTAATTTCTATTTATTTTGGTTCCTTTTAGTCTGTAAGTAAAACTCAAATGCAAATAGTTACGACAGTCGTTACAATACTTACTTAATTTAAATAGAAGCTTTTAAATAATCTACGTTTCTTTTAAATTTATAATTAATCATGGTTTCGTTTACTTTAAATTTGATATCACGCTAATATGCCTGGAACACGTAAATCTAAGCTAGCTCGTAGTTCTAGCAGAGCTCGAGCTGCAAAAATAGCTAGAAGCCAATAGTTCGAAGAACATGCCCAAACCCATTTGGCCTTAGATGCTGAGAGCCATAGGGCTCATAGAGCTTCTGAGCCTGAAAGAAGGGTCAATCACGACGTCTTTTAGATGCTGAGCGTAATAGGGCTCAAAGAGCTTCTCTGACTTAAGATCCTTTAATGAATTCAGTGCAATATATTTTTAGACGCTTACCTCGATATGAGTATATAGGTACAGTACGGAATGTGTGTATTAAGTATCACCCTAATAATATATGTATGTCTGCTACTTAAACATATAACATCATTTTATTCAAGAGAACCATTTGCTTCTTTTTTTATTAATTCATAACATGATAAAAACATTCCTTATAATTTTGAAATACCATACATAATAAAGCAATCTTCCTTAGACCCAGATGCGGCACTGCTGATCCCAGCTAGTTGAAGCTAAGCACATACCATTTGGGGTCATAGCTATGCAAGTGATGCGGTTTTCATGACCAGTTAATACTCCTTAATTAGTACAAAAATAAAACAAAACATTACACAATTGAGATTAACCATTAATGTTAAAATATATAAAGCCGTACCATTGTGAACAACTTTCATGGTATCCCACGCATGAATAGTTCCTTCGACTGCACCGCAAATAAGATATCTTCCACTATAAGATAGAGCTTAAAAAAATAATAATTTTCTTAATAAGCTTCCAGTTTTCTGCAGTGTCCTAATTTATTACCACAAGATGTAAAGCCCGTATTTTTGTTCGGTGGCTCGTAGTGGCCAATTTGCTGATCTGATCGTATGTCATATAAACGTGCTGTTTGATCCTCAGAGCAAGTCGCAAAAGCATGACCACTATTGTGATACTATAAATCGGTATATGAAGTTACATACGTGTTATAATCTGTAAATAATATAGAGAAACTAATTTGTTTAATACTTACGCAAACAGAATTAACATCCATTTCATGTCCGAAAAACATTTGTTTATGTTTATCCTCACGCACGTCCCAAAGCTTTGCAGTTTTATCCACCGAGCCTGTTATGTAGGTCTTCATGTCGGGTGCTAGAGAAATTGAGGCAATATCTCCAGCATGTCCGTTAAAATCCATTGTTTTAACACCCTTCTCAAGATCCCAATGACATCTGCAAAATATATAATATAAAAACCAATCTGTTAGAACTCGAAATATTCGTTGTAGTTTACATTTTCATATCTCCTGAGCCAGTGATAAGAGTGTTATCGTCTAGAAATCGACACGAGCTTAAAAATCCTTCATATCCAAGAAGTTCTCTAGTCATTTTAGCCACACCAGAAGCGTCGCGATTGTTAACATCATAGATTGTGCATTGATTGTCCATCCCTCCACAAGCGACGAAATTTCCTGATGGTGAAAAGGCTACCGTCATAACCCAGGCCGATCGTAATGGTATAACCTAAAACCACAACTCTTAAGGAACCCTAATTCCTTTGAACTTAAAACTATTTTACTGACTTGAATTTTATTAGCTGTCCATGTATCCCAAATGATTAACTTTCCGTCGAGTGATCCTGTCACACAATGTCGATTATCACCAGCGAAATGAACGGAATTTACTTTGTTAATGTGTCCTTTAAGGATCTTTTTCGATACAAGTCTTATTTTCGGTATATCCGACATATCAGAACATTTTTCCTCTAGTTTGCAGTCTGCTTGAGCTTTTCCTGCATCCTTTAAAATACGTTATTGTTAATATGCTTCATATCCTTTTTAGTTGTAATTTTAAATTCCAAACCTTGAATTTTTGTATCATATCGTTGATTTCCTGCTTGAGAGCAGCTGTTTCGGGATCGTCTTTAACCATTTTGATTGATTATGGGATGTCCTTAAAGTAACTGATATCCGTTTCCGTTTAACTCTTTTGTTTTCACTTTTCGAGGAGTATTTCTAGCTGGAATCGGTTTCCACCGCTTTAACAGAACAAATCGAACTAAATAGTTGGCATTTCAAATTCAGCGAGACAGTGCCAGTCACGTAAAATGCCAGTTCTTTTTTCTTTAATGCAATTAGCTAACTGGATTAAACAATTACAGCGATCCATTCTACTAAATTTTGTATTGCGTTTCGAGGGTTGTTATGCTTCCAGATGGCAACTTAACAGTTGTTTTTCTTTAATTTTTCAAGGGTCTAGGTAGAGACAGAGAGGAGATAATGATAATTTCTTGGGAAATTCTTCTAAGAAATTCTATTCTGTTCCAGTTTCCACAAATTCTTCTAATTAAATAGCTTCTATTTTATTGATTTAAACTTTGTTTTCTTTTACAAATGAAATATGATTGCACAATTTGTGTGTTGCTTTCATAATGAGACTTTATTTAAGCACTTGAATGAATCACGCATTTGCTACTTGCAAGTTGCAACATTGAAAATCAATAAAAACCTATATACGAGTACCTCGTTGCGATTGCGATAATCAATGAAGCAGAAAATTATAAAATTACTTTCCACGTTTTCTCTTGGTGGCTACACTTCCTATAAATTAGTATAAAAGTATAGTAAATCAATTGACGCAAAAGGAGTTAAAAGTTGTGTGTTGCAGTCTTGACCGTTTATTTTAGTCTTATTTTCAATTGTACTTTAAATGTTTTACTTTGGAAGTTTACGTATAATTTTTAATCTGTAATTTATTCATCATCATCCGCTAATCAAACCGGATCCAGTCCTGGCGCCTTCCATAAAATTTACTACAGGAATCGTGCTTAATTTTTGTTCACCATATTTTCTCCAAGGTAGATTACAAAGAGTTTATGAGATAAAAAAGAGACAGGTTTTTAATTTGTTTTCTATCAGAGAGTTTTTTTTTTTAATTACCATTCGGTTTAGGGACGTTTAATAAATAGTTTAACACTTTCCCACAGCATCAATGGCGGATCCAGGGGGGCATAGGGGTCATGACCCCCCTTGGGAGATAATTTGTTTGTTTTTTCGTAGGAATTCCCTTCAATTCAAAACTAATCGTACTGCGTTATATTTTGAATTATTTATTTTTTGTATATGAAAACAACAAGTCAAAACAAACTCAAAAAAAACTCAAATTTTGATTTTCGCTCAATTTAAAATTTGAAAAAACTTAAGTCATGGTTTAAATTATTTTCATAAAAATTGTTTCTAAGAAAAAGAGCAAATATTTATGTTCTTAAGAAGAATCCTTGAAAAAGAGATCATCAAATTTATATTAAGTTGCCTTTAAATTCCTTAAATTAAATTTTATCAATACATATTTTTGACACACATAAATAGTGAACATTGAAGTGATTTTTACTTTCTACATATAGGAACTATATAGCAAGTTTTGCATCAGTAAACAATTTCGAAGTAGAGTTTTTAATCAAATATGACATTACAACAATAGAGATGTCGAAAAAAGTGGGTACCCCGATTCCGTCCGTCTATCTGTTTTTCCTGGCCCCTTTAGTCCAAACAATTGTGTTGATTAAGATTTTCAGCCGATTAGTGTAAGGCCTTTTTTTTCATTTTATTAATACGAAAAATAACAGCAGTCCCCGAACAAATTTTTAGTTCAAACATGTGATTTATCTAAAACTTTTTCTAAATGTTGTGTTCTTTCTACAAGAAAGACACATTTTCTTATTGCTCCAGAAGGGTACTTCACAAAAAACCTTTATTGTGCTTTTATGTTTTCTCGAGAACTAATGGAACGATTTCAAAATTCTTCTTTCTGTGCAAGCTCTTGTCAATGATCAAATTGATGATGATTTTTTATGATCAAAAATGTTTTTTTGACGCCTTTATAGGATCAAAATACGAGTAAGCATATTGATAACGATGGTAATAAGGGACTCCCGGAAATTGAGTTCGAAAAAACTACGTCAAAAAAAGCCCGACATTTTTACTTATCAGATCCTCTCTAATTTTCTGGATTTTTAAATTTTTGCAGTGTTCTTCGCATTAATAGAAATGAAAACAAGAAAAGTATGTTTTGTTTTTGGAAAAGGCAGCGTTTCAAAATAATTTCCTACATTTCTGCAGAAATGCACCAAAAACCATCTAAGCTATTGCATTTTAGCTCTTAAATATGGCATATTTATAAAACTGTTGAAATCTTGGAATGCTTTCATATGAGTCATCCAAATTAAATAGTTAGACCATACCTTGCTGGACAATAGTGTTCTAAATAATTTGAAAACTAAAGTTGTCATTTTAAAAATTATTAAATTTTGTTAGCATCCTTTATAAAACATTAAAGCACATTTTTAATCGGTGAGTAAAAACTCTTCAAAGTGTGTGACCCCCCACCCTGATGAAAGGTCTGGATCCGCCCTTGCATAGCATTCTAACCAGATAATGAGCTTTGGTTATTCGTTATTTTCGAAAATTTTATCACACGGTCCCAATTTCGGAGTTGGTATAACTCTACAGTTGCAGTTGCCTCGAAACAGGTTTATTTTTTAGTTTTCTTCTCTGGAAAGTATCACTTTTTTTTATTATCCTTTGCATCGTTGTTATTTTTGGCTGATACCTAGCTGTTAGCCCCCATTTAGTCGATGGTAGAGTTGAATTTGAGACAAGCCATAGAATAAACTGCTTTTCTCATGATGTTCTTGTTTCTGCCTCGAAGCTTTTCTGATTGTTCCCATATTTTTGTAGATCAGCAATATATTTGCTTACAGCAAGTGTCGTTGCAATTTCACGCCCTGAGAGTCCTTAATCCTTCAAAGCATCTATTTTTGCTCTTTCTGTAGCAGTCAAAGTGTTTCCAGTTGTTTAGATATTCTATATTCCACTCTTTTAGATATTTTATATAAAAGTTTTAAGAAGATCGACTTGTAAACTCCTGCATAAATATTCGCAGTGGCCTTATCCTAGTAGAAGCCTTTTTGGAATTTTTAAATTGGTTCAGAGTTAGTTTGTCTTTCCTTAAAATCAAGTATGTTACTACTTTTAACAATGGGCAGGCACGGACTTGAAAGTAAGACAAGATTCTAGCATCTGATTGGCCAGCTGCCAAAAAATTGCCTTTCAATTAATGCAACTTTATTGGAAGTTTGATTGGAAAGTTAGTCAAGTCTCTCTAATTATCAAATCAAGTCTACTTCTGTCAAAATGACAGTTGATCATGTCTCTTCATTCAACTGAAAGCTGACCATTATTACTCTGTAATTAATTTATTTTCTGCACAACTTCATTTATTGTTTTCTGTAAAAGGGTTCCTTGTCAAATTGGAAAAGAAATAAGTTATATTTCTTTACAATACAAAATACAAATCGTGATGGACTTGTAGCTTGCCTGAGGAGTGGTTTGTAGAAAATAATGTTTTTGGTAGTTTTTGTACTACGAACTTAAAGTAGAGTTTTGTGAAGTAAAGTTCTGAATTTTAAATTCATGACACTTGAAAAAATAACTAGTTGCCTTGGTCAAAATTCACGTTCAAATAATGAACTTGACTGCAAATGAAGTCCCTTATGTTGTCGGAACCTGCCAATATGACGTCATCGCATCATTCCTGAAATTATTGTTGAAGTGCCAAATAGTTACGATTCCAGGTGAGTTACGATTCGAACCACACACTTTTATTATACCATTTCCAATGTTTTTGGGTAAAAATAAAAGTAAATATAGTCGTTTTGCATACGAACTTTCATAAAGGCTTGTGATTATTCTTAACTTGTGCTACAAAAGTGGACTGGTGAGTTTTGAAAGTTTACTAAAATGTTATAGTTTTAATTACGTTCCTGGTCCTGTAAGTTGACCAATATTTGTAATTCAATATTTGTTTTCAATTAATCTGTTCACATTTAACCATAACTCTTTAAAACCTATTTTTTTTCTCAAGCTCAAGAATTATATGCTACCTACAGTCAGATAGGAAAAGCCTACAGGTATAATAAAAAATGGTATATCATTGCCATTAGCCTTAAAGTAAACATAATTTACTGTTACAGAGGTTAGGTTAAAATGGATGTCCATGATGGAAACGGACACACTTAAACCAGTTTAATGGCCCAGTGTGATACCACATGAATCTTGAGGCTTCCTTTTAAGCTCAATGGAACCAGTTTGAGTCCTTTACGAAACTTGAGAGGCTCATTATGCTGATATGATTTAGATGGTTATAGAAGAATTCTCTCAGGTAATTCTTGCGTTTTCGAGCTAGAGCAGGGCATGTACAGAGAAGGTGAAGAACTGTTTCCTCCCCTTCCTCGTCCAAACAGTTTCTGCAAAAGTCAATAGAGAATACGCCTAACTGCTTGGCGTGCTTTCCTAATAGACAGTATCCGGTTTTATGACATCTATTATCGAGCTTATATGCGATCTGCTTATAGAGGTAGCAAGATGAACGCTTTAAATCTAGTGTTGGCCAGATGTTTTTCGTGACCTGACACGTGGTGTTTGCCTTCTTCATAGCGCCTTGCATTAGCAACAATTTACAAATAGCGATTGTTAGTTTGTCCCAAACGTGCCAGTTAAGGCAACTATACTAGATTGGAAGGTTGATGGAAAGTTAGTCAAAAATCTTCCTTAATATCAAGTCAAGTCTACTTATGTCTGTATGCCAGCTGATCATGCTTTTTCATTCAATTGGAAGCTTAGCTTTATAACTCTATGATTTATGTATTTAGGTGCTGTAATATTTGTTTTTAAAATTTTGTGTAAAAGTGTTCTTTGTCATATTGGAAAAGGAAAACGGACTTTACAAAAGAAAACAGAAATTATGGTAGACTTTTAACTTGTGTAAGGAATTTTATTTAAAAATAATAATTGCTCTTTCTTTCTTCAAGTAAAATTTCAACATTGAAATTAATAACATCTTTCTCTTACTTTGCGTTCAAAGTATGCAGTTGACTGCAAGTGAAGTCCATTATGTTTACCAAAATATTCCAGGTCCATATTTCAATTAGGAAGTTGACTGTTGAATTGTTAACTGCCATTTGTTGTCAATTTTGAAATGAAAACAAGAAGTAAAAGATCCATTCAATTAAAAAAATCTAAATATAAATTATCTATGCCCATGAAGTCAAATTTAACATACCTATTTGAAAATGACTAACAATTTATTTTAACTAAAAGCGTTAATTTAGCCCTTTATAGCTTATGCACAGACATATTCGTGACATAAACAATTTTCAAAACTCTCTGGCAGAAATTTATTTTCATGTGCTGCGATTAATTAAATCGCCTAATATTTTTTATAAGTGAATTTAATTTTTAAAAAGTGAAGAGAAAAGCACAATTTAATAATTTAAAAAAAAGCATTAAATTTAAATTGAATACGTTAAAATTATTTTGCACTGCCATCTTGTGGCAAATAGAATCCCAACAAATCTTATTGAGTGAAAATAAAATTGGAAGAAAAATAAATGAGTACTTTTTGTATAGTATATAACAGCGTTGCCGGAAAAAATTGTTTGTGCCAAGCTAACAACAGAATGTGTGATTTTAGGCCAACAAAAAAGTTGGACCATTTTATGTGTGATTTTTAATTTTATTTGTTGCATCTCAAACTTTAAACAAATAATAACAATAAAATAATAGAAATAAATATATTAAATGAAAGAACTTCATTCAACGAGACATAACAAAAAATAATTAAATGCATCAAGAAATTTGACAATTACCAATATAAGTCTTTAGGTGGTATAAAGTGCTGGCAAGTTAAATCCTTTATTATTTATTATATATTTTAATGTTAAAAAAAACCCTTTCAGCTGATGCACTGTTACATGGTAAAACTTTTTAGTACATACAATCATGAATTCTTATATATTTGAAAACATTTGCTCGTCGATAACACTTTCCATATTTTCTAATTCCATCCAAGACCTTGTTGTATCCTGAGAAAACTTTGAATCGAGTTCTATTTTTGAAAATGTATTTTCCTAGAATGAGTTTAAAATGTTTAAGTTTTTAAGTACCGCAGTGCCATTTAAATTAAAAAGTGCACAAAGGTGCCACTCCGGCAACGCTGGTATATAATAATTTCTTGGCAACCATTTTTGTGTGAACTGTGAAGTGAGTTCGAGTTATTTCCATTTACAATAATTTCAATCGAACTCTTGAGCTCGTTTCGCTAGGTTGTAGTTGTTCGTGGCTCGTTCCCGGCTTGGTTTTTTAAAGTGTTTTGTTTTTCCTTTTGTTTTATCACAATAAACATGAGAAATTAAAATTTTGTAATTTGATATTAAAAACCTTTTTGTAGATATCTTGTATTTTATAAAAAATAGAAGTAAATTATTAAACCATGGGAAAAATCAATATCCAACTGAGTGTACTGTGCATTTTTATCATTGCAACAAGTAATCCAACTTGCTCCAAGGAAGCAAAATCTGGTGAGTTCATACTTCCTAACTAAAATATTCTTTAAATTTGTAATTGTAGTTTCTACCTACAAATATCTATGTTCATATATTTTAATGTTCTATCCAGATCTAGACTAGAAATCTATTTGTGATTTTATTTTGTATAAACAATAATTATAAATCGACTCATGAGAGATGGGGGCGCAGTTTGTGTTTGTACACGAAACTAAACATTTTGTTGAACGTCCGTTCCAGAAGAGAATGCAAAACATGATCTCATTTCTCTACTCGCATACCTACTCTATCCTTTCAATGCATGTGCCGCTGATAAATTGGCTAAATTAAAAAACACATTGCTTGAGTATGCAATTAAATAGCAGCTAGCATTCAGATTTCAGCGAACTCAAAAGCGTCTCCGTCTCCATCTGGTTACTTCTCTGTCCCATAAAATTGAATTCCCTCTATGTTGTTTTTTCTTTTTCATATTTTTCCTTCTAGGTCTGGAATCCATCAAAGTGTTCACTGTTGCCACAGAGAGAAATGATGGGTATCATCGTTATTTTCGATCAGCAAAAATCAACAACTTTGAGGTAAGTAAATGGGCGCCTTTGATATTAAAGTTTGGCACTTAATAAACCTAAAGCTCTATAATCCACATCACAATCCCATATTTTATATTAAAGCATTTTATTGTCCATAGTTGAACTCAGTCATCTGATTTATTAACTCCTGAAAATGAATATTTTAGAATACATATTTATGAGCTTCAAACAAAAATAAATAAGATAAGTTAAAAATCAAAAAATTCAATATGATAATGGTCCATATCATAGAATAAATTAAACTAGAACAGTTACCTATAAAGTAAAGTTTCTTGACCCTTTCTAAATTAACATAAATATCTTAGCTTTTTTACATATTTAATTCCCCGGCATCAGTTTCCAAATATATGTACATATACAAACAGTTTAAGTTTTTTTCCAGTGCATGGAATGGAATGATTGTGATGATGCACTACGCAGCCAGATGTTGTACAACATCTGGAATACGTATTTAAACTCATCCATATCCGGTCACTTATGAGTTTTTTAAAGATTAAAAAATCCCGACAGTATTACGTGACCAAATTATTGTTTTGCGTACAATACTATGGTTTTGTTTGAAAAATAGAACATGGTTTTCAAAATAAAGTTTTCGAATTGCTTTTGTGGAATGATAATGATAATATGGCATCAACCATAGTTTGACCTATGCGAGAAGAGGAGCAAGATTAAAATATTTCTTATCAGTAGGAGTGTGTGATCACGATGGCTCTTTTACTAAGTTGTTCTAGAATAACTATGTGACAGATAAAATTTGAACCATATAGATTAGGATTCTTATTAAATTTATGCAAGAAGAATTTAATTTTAATTATAATATACTTTTTTTTAGGTTACACCACTTGGAATGGGTATGGAATGGAAAGGTGGAGACATGAGTGGCCCAGGGGGTGGTTTTAAGATTAATCTTTTGAAAGAAGCTGTTGCTCCATTCAAGGATGACAACAATACAATCATTATGTTTACGGATAGGTATGCTTTAAGAATATACATATTTATATATTATGATTCTAATAGAAATGAGTGTAGTTGTATTCGTTTTTTAAAAGTTGACTCAAATAAGATCATTGTAGTACCCGTGGCATGATGGTTAGTGCGTCATGCAAGGGGTCTTGGATTCAATCCCTGCCTGTGCCACCTTAATTTAAACAAATTAATTTGCGCGGGTACTGCCTCTTGCGAGGAATTGACAAATCCTTCAAGAGTAAATCTTGTCATGAAAAAGTGCTTTCTCAAATTAGCCGTTCGGATTCGGCCTGAAATTGTAGGTCCCTTCTATTTCTGACAACAGTACTCGCACACAGGAATGGTTGAGAGTTGTAAGTCACTAGGCGCTGGTTCACAACGGACTGTTGCGCCACCCAATTTATTTATTTTTAAAATAGGATCATTTAATGGTAGGAAGATCAAAAAAGTCTGGCTTTATTATTTATTTGAAGATTTGATTTAACGACCCTAAGCTCGAAAGTGATTTCTTGCGCCCAAGAACCTTATGTTTCGCGCCTTTTATTTACTTCTAGGTATTGAACTTAAACTGACGTAATCTATGGCTTTGATTATGTTGGAGCTTTAATAAACCCTTAGAATCTTATCTCGAAGTTCAATATTGAATGGTAAATACAAATGTTTATACAAAAATCGCACGACAAAAAACAGCCAATTCAACTTTATCGGTGCTGATGTATAGGGTCATCCATTTTTCGGTTTCAAAATTAAAGCTAAATAAAACACAGCGATACATTTTTGATAAACGTGTATTTTGACATTGAGAGTGCAAATTATTGGGTAGGCTCAGATCACTTGACGGTAAGGAAAGTTTTAAATATCTGATTAGTAGATTAAATTTTTAGATCAGATTAGTATCCAATAAAGTAAGCCAAAAAAAATGTTTCTTACAATCAAGTCTACTTATGTATATCAATTTGTCAGCTGATTCATTTAGTGCCCAATTTTATTTGAAGTTTTGTGCAAATTAACTACCTGCCTTTTCTTACTTTTACGTTGACTACAAGCGAAGTCCATTATGTTGTCTGAACCTGCCGAATATTATTCGAATGGCAACCACGAGAATATTCGTAGCATGCGATTCGTTTGAGATAATTTTTACCCATTCAGTATAACTTGAGTTATATTGGTTTTAAATGCCGTTAGGATTATTCGTCCGAACATGGCGTAGCCCCTCAAAAAAAACGAACAGTGTTAAAAAGTCTTAATTGTCGTGTTGTGTGACTTGTTTTCAAGTCTTGTTAGAACCACATCTTCTACCGAAAAAGGGAGATATAACATGTAAGCAACATATAACAAGCAAAATAACATATATTTGTAATCAGCAATACTAACTTATGCAGCAGTAATATTTTTGATTTCCATCATCTTCAAATTTTTGTAACAGCTTTTACGTTATTTTTGTAATTTTAACACATTCCTCGCTTTCAATTTTATTAAGGTTTGGTCAACCAGAAAATTCCAGTTTAGTATAGTGTAATACAGTGCAGGTTTATGAAAACTGTCATGGAAAAAACGTCGTGCGTCTGATATCCAAAAAAAGAAAATAAAAACAATTAGGGGAATTGTTCAAAACAGAATTTTATAAAGGTTATTAAAATATTATTTATTAAATTATTGGATTAATATCCTATTTTAATTAAATACTGTACAAAACATTTGGATCTAGAAATTCCAACATTTTTCATTAAAAAAAAATTGTTTAGAATATCAAACAGCAAAATTATTTCTTTAGTTTGCTGAACGTTTTTGATATTACGTTATAATTGGTGGAAACAAAATTAACACTCTTCACAAAAAAGTAAATAACCTTTTATTTTATTTTTAAACGGCTGTGTTGAAACGTTAATTTCCCGATGGGCATAGACAGAATGGTGCTACAAACGATGTCTACATAGTCTTCAGACTTCATTATGCCCTTCACTTGTCGAATTGGCCCAAATTCTTGGCCATAGAAGCAGTCCCAGACCAAAGAAGAAATTTGTAATTTTTAATCATCTTTTGGTGTGGTGCTTCCAGACCTTCCTCCTGTTTGATGGCATAACCCATTTCCACTTTTAATGCTTCAACAAATAGTCGATTTTTGAATGGAATACCTCTTTGAAATTTCTTTTTGTGATGTTCTTTTTTTGAAAGCACTTAAAATTCTGGATTTTATTTTTTATAATATTTGTTTGCCGCAATTTTTAAAACTAAATCTTTTTTTCAATTTAAAAAGAATTCATCTTAAAAAACGTTTTATCGATCAAAGTCCCCTAAAACTAACTAAACAAATCAAGCAAGTATAAACTTACCAACCTCAAAATAAATCAGATTAAGTGTTGTAAAATTGAGACGAAAAGAGAATTGGCCACTAGTTGCAAATTTTTTGCACAGCCGAAATCAATTTTTTTTTTGTAAAAGTAGTGCATTTGTAGAATTTGCCTGTGGATCAATGCTTTAAGATTATGAACAATAAGGTTACACATTAAAAAGTCGAAAGCAATACAAATAATTTGATTGGGACAACTTTTATGTGTTATGAATGTTCGTTTTTAACATAGGCGGTGATAGTTGCAAAAGTTTTGCACAGTACTGTTATATATAAAAATACAACGCAATTTAAATAAAAAACAAAGCCTGACAAAGTTTAATTTTATTTGTTAACAAAATATAAAGGATTAATGACAGTTTTTAAAAATCTACAATCTGGTTCAGGATAAGTGTAAGTCAGTTCAGACGTTTTTTAATAAACGACAAACACTTTTCTGCTCAGTGTGATCAAGTGATCAAGTACAGCTGCTTGACAGACTTGCAAAAGCTTGAGTCAGTTAGTGACTTATTGGTTAAAAAAAAATAAGTCATGAGAAAGTTAATGGCTTATAATCTAAAACAATATAATTCATGAGCTAATGGTTAAATTCTAATAAGAAAAATTATAACGTGGAAATTGTTTCAGCTAGCACGATCAATCTATGCTTTGCAAAAGCTTGAAAACACGCATATTGATAATAAGATTCAATATTTTGGAAGCAATATTCGTTTGTAAGACGATTCATGGTTAAATTATAGACCAAACTGAAGATGTTTGACAGTAAAACAAAACACGAAACGTGCGTCAGCTTCTTAAACCAATGTTACCAAAAAGGTGATAGCTAAAATAACACCCTTTACTTTCGTTGATAATTGAATGATTATGTAGTCAAATTAAGCTGAATAATTTCCAATCTACCAATTAGCTCACGAATTATTTTTTTAAATTCATGAGTCCTTAACGTACTAATGACTTTAGTCACTAACTAAGTTATGAATTAATTTTTTTAATTCAAAAACCATCTACACACTTATGACTAAATGGTTTTTTAATTCAAAAACTCGAAACCCCAAGTTGACAGGTATCAAAAGGAAGCACTACCGACTTGATACCTCGAATTGAATGGATCTGTATTATTCGTTATATTTTTAAGATCCTATAATTCTGAAATATCAGATATAAGTAAGAAATAATTTAATACCAATAATTTATATGGACAAAGTTTAATATACAAATTTAAGCAATTTTTTGTAAATGCATTTATTTCTTTTAGCTATGATGTAATCTTCACGTCCACTTTAGACGAAATTCATAAGAAATTTAAAGAAATGGATGCTAAAATTGTATTCTCCGCCGAAAAGTTTTGCTGGCCCGATAAGAGTCTTGCATCAGAATACCCTACTGTTTCTTTAAAAGCATCTCGTTTCCTGAACTCTGGAATGTTTATAGGTAAGATCATATTTGTTTAAAAAAAAGTTAATTTCTAGGAAAAAAATTAAATTTGTAGGTTACGCTCGCAATATCTATGAATTGATTAAGCGCCCAATCGAAGATACCGACGATGATCAACTATTCTACACAAAACAGTTTTTGAATCCTGATCTTAGAGAACACCTTGGCATTAAATTAGATGTTGAATCAAAGATTTTTCAAAACTTGAATGGTGCTAAGGACGATGTTAAATTGGATGTGAATGTTAAAACCGGAGCTGGTGTCTTGCAAAATATCGACTTCTTGACAACTCCAAGCGTTATACATGGCAATGGACCAAGTAAAATTGAATTGAATGCTTTTGGAAATTACCTTGCGGGCACATTCAACGAGAAATGTATAATTTGCGAGGAAAATAGACAGGAATTAGATGTGTGTTTGTATACGAAAGTTTTATTGTTTCATTTCTAAAGATTGTCTTTTAATAGCTGGAAAAACTGCCAATTGTGACTGTAGCTCTTTTCGCCACCAAAGCAGTTCCATTCTATGAAGAATTCTTGGAGAAAGTACTAAACTTGAATTATCCTAAAACTAAAATCAATCTTTTGATTTACAGTGGTGTAAGTAAATCCTGATTTGAATTCGTTAAAAGAAAGTTATCTATGTTTTACCGTACATAGGTCGAATTCCACAATGAATTGTCGAAATCATTCTATGTGGCTCATGAGAAGGAATATTTAACTGCGAAACTAATTGTTTCCACCGATGAGATTGATGAAAAGCAGGCCAGGAAATTAGCCGTGTAAGTAGAATCTTAAAAATAAAAGATCCGAAGGTTTATTTCATAGGATTTGTTTTTAAATGCCCACAGCAATCAAGCAAATCAGAAAGACAGTGATTATATGTTTGTTGTTGACGCCGAGGTACATCTTGACGATCCTGGTCTACTAAAGCATCTTATGACATACAACAGGTAAATAAATTGATCCATCAACTTTACAAAAATTGATACCATTTTTTGTGTTTAGGAATTTCATGTCGGCAGTTATCACTCGTGACAATGAACTATGGAGCAACTTTTGGGGAGCCATATCAGACGATGGATACTACGCCAGATCACATGATTATGTTGACATTGTAAAAGGAAATATACTGTGAGTATTTTTTGTTTTTATTACTTAAATAAGAGCTGCACAAAATTAAAGCAAAACAAAAATAAAAACAAGAGCGGATACCTATGGCACGACTTTATTAAAAACTGTTATTTGTTCCAAATGCAAAAAAAAATCACTAATCAAAAGCAATAGAGAAATCAGTTTTGAAACTTCTTCTGTCTATCGAATACATATTATCTGCTGTGCATTCGTACACTCCTGCATCCATTTGTGTGGCAGGGTCTATTTCAATTTTAGATTTGACTCTGTCCTCTCCGATTCTCCATTCATGTACCTTGGTCAAGACAAATTGTTTTTAATCAAAGTCAAATTTCAAACCAAAAATATATTTGACTTACATGCATGTAGAGATGTTGAAATATCTCCGTTCCATCCTTGTACCAGGTTATATGAGGCCTTGGATTCCCCTTTGCCACACAGAGGAAAGCAATTTTGTGTCCCAAAACATATTCATAATCAAAATGAGACGCTTGCAAAATCTTAGCTCCCTTTAAATATATTTTGTGAAAATAATCACGCGCTTATTTTGTTTTATTAATTTTTCTTACATTATTGTTGTTGTAGTATTGATCCGATTCAGGATCTCTGTACTTTCCAGTAATAGGTAATCCAATTTGCACCTACCAAATATGACACTTAAAAATAAATCAAATTAAGAACTTATCGCTTTTTATGAACAAACTCTCGATTTGGTCCTTCCTCTTGTTCGACCTCTTCTAGCTTCGCACAAATTACACGTTAACACTAAGACTCCAATGAAAACTGCCAACCTGAGATTCATTTTGATTTTTTTAAACTCAAATTTTGAATTTGTTAATTCGAAGAGCTGCAGGCTATGGTCTCAGCAGTAAACTATGAAGAAAGAAAGACTGCGCGACTTTCGATTTGGACCAAACTCCGACAAATTCGAAATATAAATGGAATTAATCCAAATGCACAAAAAATCTCTGTATGTGATTGTTTTTTTTTTTGCTTTGATTAAATGGCAACCATCACCCCTTCCGGCTCACTTTAATTCAAACATACATTTGCACACACTTAAACAGATAGTTTAGTTTATTTTTATTTCAACAACTACCACGAATTATTGTTTCGGTTTCGCTTAAGCCCGCTGTTCTTCGCAAATGATATTGCCTGAATTAAATAATTGAGCCAATTGTGCAAGAGTTTTGTGTTGTGCCACTTGCAGAACCGCAGTAATAGTGTCCCCCCAATTGTAGCTAGAACATATAAAAATAAGTTGTGTGGCAAGCTTGATGGACCAAATTACTATTATTACAACTAAACAAAAAAATAAGATTTAATTTGGTTTTCGTTTATCTTTAAGCATTAAATTGCTATCTAATTGAATCTCTACATTGTATTACAAAAATTAAAAATTAATCATCACGTAATCAGTTCGAAATCCTCTCCGATCAATGGCGTAGATATTATCGGCTTGGCACTCATAATATCCTAAACAAAGTTTTACATAGAAGTATAAATTTTGTTTATTGCTGAGAAATTATAATTTACCTGCATCCATTTGGGTTGTTGGGTCTATTTCCATTTTCGATTTTATTATGTCACTATCAACCATGGATTCATGTACCTGGATATATATAAGAAACCTATTAATAAGTTGTTCAAATGAATCTAATTCAAGTCGTTACCTGAAAGAATCGATGCTGGTAAAGCTCAGCCCCATCCTTGAACCAAGTTATTGTAGGCCTTGGTTGTCCTGTAAAATTGAACAATTTGCCAATCTCATCAGACATTAGTTACAATGAAAATGCTTACCCTGTGCCATACAGAAAAATGTAATTTTCCTGCCAAGTGTGTAGTCTAATTCAAAATGAGAGGATTTTATAATTTTTGCACCCTAAAAGAAAATAAGTTAACGAGTCTGTCAATATCAGAACTTCAAAGTTCTCACATTCTCATGGTCGTAATAATTCACTGCGTCTTGTGTGCGGTGCTGAATTAACACTGGCTTTTTTCCGGTATAATTTCGCCGTAAGATCCCTCTTCCACCGACGGATCCTGTACAATTAAAAATACGATTCGAATAATGAATACTGCACTACTTAAGCACTTTGGACCTACTCTGAGCAATTGAATTGTTGTTTGCTAGCAGTCCCACAAAAACAAGTATAATTAAATAGTATTTCATTTTGAATGCAGGTTATTTTTTATTATTGTTTTCTTTTTTTTTGCAACTAGGATTATTCTTTTTTTCAACCGATAAATGCTTTTCTATCCACCTCTAATAGGCAGCTCGGAGCGAGCATCTCACATCTACTAAAAGGTTGTTACTAATTTCGCCCACACTCGAGAATCTGGTTTTGAATGTTCGTTGACCGTCTCCTTCGTTATTTTAGTATAGGGTTGTTTGGTGTGGTTATTTTGTTTTGCGTTGTGCTGGTCTCGCAGTGGTCGTCGACTAATGGGCTCGCATTTTGATTTAATTTTCACGCCACATATAAATTCAATTATTATTGTTTAAAGAGACTGAGTAGGGAGTTTGATTTGATGTGATTTGATTTAGTGGCGACTCTTGAAAGAAGCAGATGCACGTACAAAGTGCAATGGTCATGACTTTATGAGCATACGTAACAAGATACCTTAATATGCTTCGCAATTGCAATTGCCTGGCCAAGTACAATTTGTTTATATTAAGATAGTTTTTTTTTTTAACATTGAATATATTTCAAAATAAAAGGTAATATTGAAATGTAAATACCGTTTATTTTACAAGGAGGTTTTTCAACCATCCGCATTGCGTTTTTGACTATTTTTAATGTTATTTAAAATTGGCTATAATTCTTACCATTACAGTTTTTATAGCTGGCGTCTAGCTAGGGTGGTAATTTGACTTTGGATTCTCTTATAATTTGATTGCCTGACTTTAAGGGCTGTCAAATACTAGTATTGGGGCTCGTTAAGAATTCCAAACTATTTCATACTATGGGGCTTTGGAAATTTTAAACCTCTCAGGAATGTAATAATGCTTTTAGAAAATTATTTCAAAGAAGCAACTTCGTCTTTTGACTGAGTCCATTTGTTTTCCGTATCAATAGATGTATCGTTCTTATAAATTCAAATTAAAAAAATACTTCGGAAAGATTTTTTCGTCGTCTGCCAGGCTTCTTAATTATCTTTTTCTAAGGTTTTTGATGACTTTATTTTAAATTTGACTTCAAAATCATTCTATCGCCTCAAGTTCTTGAGATACTTACTTACTTACTAAAGGTGGCGCTACAGTCGTGTGTGAACTAGGGCCTCACCCAACAAACTTCTCCATCTAGCTCGGTCCCTAGCTAGATGTCTCCAGTTTCGCGCTCCAAGTTTGGTGAGGTCACTTTCCACTTATGCGCGCCATCTGATCCGCGGACTTTCTCTACTGCGCTGTCCTGTGGGTGTAGATTCGAAGACTTTCCGGGCCAGAGCATTGGTTTCCATGCGCTCTACGTGACCCAGCCATCTTTGTTTACAGTGGATCCTAGGTAGACGGTTAAACCCATTTTTGCGGCCTCTGCCTAAATACTCACAAAAGCCCCATTGACATCACGCTGAGTTCTTCCGATAATGTCAATGTTATCAGCATATGCTAGTAATTGGACAGACTTTTGAAAGATAGTGCCTCTAGTGTTGAAGTGTGAGCTCTGCACTATTCTTTCAAGCACGATGTTAAAAAACATCACATGACAGCGCATCACCTTGTCTAAAACCTTTTTTGACATCGAAAGGCTCTGTTAGTTGTTTTCAAACTTTATGGAGCAGCGTGAATTATCCATGGTTATCCTGCAGATCCTTGAGATACAGCTTTTTAAAATTCAAGGAAAATTATATTACTCTTTTAAATTCATGATAATTGTTTAATAAAATTATTAAAAATGTTCCAAATCTATAATCTCTGTCTTTAATATTCCGTTTAAACATTCCCAGTATCTTATTCGCCTTTTTAAAGATCCTCATAACTTGTGTGGCTTTATTTGTCCTACAATAACTTTGAACGACCTCTGTAACAATTATGTTGAAACGGTTTTAACCGCAAAATTCATATTTTTTACAACGAATTCTTCGTATAAACAAGATTATCACATCATTTTTTTTCAGTATCTCAATGTTGTTAAAAACGATTAAACGGAGTTCGGATTCCGAGTCAGAACAACAAATTTTAAATACAACGTATTTTTCAAAACCTTAAAACATTTATTAAAAATAAAGACTTGAGTCATCACAAAATTTCCGAAAAGTAAAAATGATTTACATATAAATTAATGTTATTTTTTTTATTAAAGTGGCATGTGGAACGTTCCTTACATTTCAAGTTGTTATCTTATCAAGAAAGACATTTTCAAGAAACTCAATTTCGACCACAAAGTTTTGGATGCAGATATGGCTCTGTGCGAAAATTTGCGCAACGAGGTAAGTTAAATAATATTTCGTAAAACATTTCATTTATTTTCTAACTTTTTAACAGGGAGTCTTTATGTACATAATCAATGATAGAGACTATGCTCATTTGGTGAACTGCGACAATTTTGACACAACCGTTGCTCGTCCTGACTTTTACACATTATTTACAAACCAAAAAGATTGGGAACAACGTTACATTCACCCAGAATACTATGAGCAACTGAAACCAAACAGAACTCATTTACAGCCATGCCCCGATGTCTTCTGGCTAAGAATTGGAACAGAACGATTCTGCCAAGATTTGGTAGCTATTGTGGAAAACTATGGAAAATGGTCTGATGGTAGCAACAAGGTAAATCAATATTGTAATTAAATTCGTTTGTGAATTTTTATTTGATTGAATAAAATTTAAGGATGCTCGATTGGAGGGAGGTTACGAAGCAGTACCAACTCGAGACATCCACATGAAACAGGTCGGTTTGGATGGAGTGTGGCTTAAATTTCTGGACCTATTTGTGCGTCCATTGCAAGAATCTATCTTCATTGGATACTTCCATAACGTATGTACACAAATTATCAGCATCTTGTTTTTGTGTTCTTATCAGAATTTTCATTATTTAGCCACCTCGCTCTTTGATGAATTTCGTCGTACGTTATCGACCAGATGAACAGCCTTCATTGAGGCCACATCATGATTCATCAACATATACTATTAATATTGCCTTAAATCGTGCAGGAGTAGATTACGAGGGTGGTGGATGCAACTTCCTGAGATATAATTGTTCTATCACAGCAACGAAAATGGGTTGGATGCTTTTACATCCAGGTCGTTTGACGCATTTCCATGAAGGCCTTAAAGTGACTAACGGCACTAGATACATTATGATATCTTTCGTTGACCCATAAGATAAATATTCGTTTTATTAGAAACATAACTTGATACTCGGATAGTTTTAAGAAAAAATCAAATGAAATTCGTAATAATATTCGCTATGCGCGTGTTCATAATGTAAGAAAATCGTAGATATAAAAAGCCAACGAAAAATTGTTATATAAATAAATTTCGAGCACGAAATAATCTGCAATTATAATAATTCATATTATTTGCCATTGATTTCATTCTTTAGTAAGCTATAAGGTCACGAATAGTAAATCAAACTTTGACATATGTATAACAAAACTTTTCGTTTTAAGATATAAACAAAATATTATGTGAATACGTTAGAAACATTTTGTACTTTTCTAGAGATAAGAAAACAAAATAAATCGAAAAAATACTCTAAACTTTATTTGTTTTGGCTCGCAGAGAAAAGGCAATAGCAAATGGCTTTATTGGAATTTAAAGTAGAGTTTTGTTCCCTTTGAAAATGTGTCTGCTATCCCGATCGAAATACAGTTTACTTACCACATTGCTACACCTTTTAACTGAGTATTTATAGCAAAAACAAAAGAGTACCTAATTAAAGGACAAGTTCCTTTTTCAAATAACAGATTCGTTTTAAAACAGTTAAGTTTCCCAATCACTGGCTATACTAAAAGATCAGACATAGGTTTCATTGAATTGTTAGAATTTCATATTTTTCAACTCCTTTAAATGTATATAGACAATATTTCCCAAACAGAATTAATTAAGTATTTCAAATTGAAGTTTAAACGACACATTAACATACACAGGCGTTTTGAATGCTTATTCTCTTCTAGTGAAATAAATGAATAAATACATCTATTTACTTAGAGTTAAGAATATGTGATGTATGGGGACTAAATACAAAGCACAAAGGTTTTTTGATTGGTATAGGGAAAGTTAAGTTGCTTTATACAAACATTTTAGTCTTCACTTATGACCCTAGATACAATTGGAAGTTCTTATGTGCAATGCGTTTCAGACAGCCTCTTTTGTTGGACATTTTAGTTAGATGATATCATAAAACATGGAACTCTGTGAATGATGAAAGATTTATAATACGGAGTTACATATTTAATGGTCTCGTATGCATACAAAAGACTTATATCAAACAAGGTAAAAACTCTTCAGCTAACTAACTGTAAGTACCAAACAGTGAAGCAATTCTTTTGCTATAGTGAAGAAGTCCTTTCTGTTGTCTTTTCTGTGAATAAAATATGTTTTAAATAAATAATGTCGTATTGTAAAGAAACAACAATTCAAAAAATTCCGACAATGAGAGTGTTAGATACTATCGTTCAATAGCTCTGGCCAAACATAGAAACAAAACAATATTTTCCAAAGGATTTTGTTTTCCTGAATTTAAATACATGGTTTTTGAAACACACGTCTTTAAAAGAGATAAAACACAACAAGAAATTGTATGATAATTTTGCAAAGTACAAGTCTTTATCATCTAAATACTATCATTTTAATATCTCACTTATGTAGTTTTCGAAAATTCTCAGTAGTTAAAAGATGTGCTTAGAGCTTTCATTTTATTTGAATTTGAAAAAATAAGTTTCAGAGTTAATTTTTTGGCACTGATATCGAATGCCAATTCCGAAGGTAGATATTTGCAAACATCCGTTTTTAAAATAATTCAGTGTCCTTTAAGTATAGGGTCCGCCAAATTACTTTTTTTTTGTAAATGCTATAAAACATCTTGCTTGTGCCGTACTGTTCAAACCAAATGTTGGCAATATCCTCCTTTCCGACATTGACTGTAACGGACACACTTTTATCTTGATAATTTTTGAAGAAAAATGACCCAATTATGCTTCTGGACCAAAATCTGCACCAAACAGTAACTCGTTTTTATATCGGCGTTTCAATGTATGCGTGTGTTTCCTGTGCCTAAATTGAGACAATTTTGCTTGTTTACATACCCGCCAAGATCAAAATGAGCTTCATCTGAAAAGATGATTATTAGATGGCGGACCTTATATATGTATATATTGCTGAACGGAATATTGGAGACAGGGCTTTGGAAAATCAGCACATATTTTATTGAAAATAAAACCTTCTTTATGACTTAACAACATGGCCTCAAAAGGCTAAAAACTTTAGGAAAAGTATATTTTTTTTTATATTGTGTGCGCATTAAAAGGGTTATGAATACTCTTATAATGATTAGACACAGTGCAATTAAGAAACGAGGATAGGATTAGAAAGGAGAAACCAATGCACATTGGTTTTTTTTGCCTGCACATTGTAATGGGTGGGAAACATTGAGTCTGGTAAAGCATTCAACATTCGTGTAGTGCGTCTAAAAGAAGAATCCATGTACTTAACAATACGTTCAAAATTAGGTTTAAGGGTAAACTAATCGTTATTCCTAGCAGTACGGGTATAACGGTTGAATTGTTTATGAGGAGGAATGCAACTGGCTATTTTACTGGAGCAATATTTATACAAATAACAATAAAACAAGAGAAGCAAATGACGCGGTAGGAGAACGAGCTCCTATCTTTTTTATTCTACCCAAAAGACTCAAGTACGTTATAGGGGCCCAAGCCCAAATATGAGAATTATTCTCGAGTTTTAGACGAATAATGGCTTTGTAAATTATGGCCAGTTCAAAAGGGTTAAAAACCTTCTTGCAATGTCGAATATGTGATCATTCCACAACAAGTGGTAACTAAAACTTAAAGCTGTTGAGTCTCCTTGATGCAAATAGCACCCATGGATAGTGGCATTAAATTCTACACGATTTCTTATTCCCCATTCGAAAATGCTGTCAAGATCAGAATTTAATGAGTTCATCATATGCTGCGGTTGGTAGTTCACATCCGAAGATCAAGGATGAGGATTTAAAAACTAATATGAGAGGCTGAAAATACTGTCATAAACGACACAATTTTGATTGCTAGTGTAATTTTAAATCATCACTTTCACATCACGGTTAATTTATTTACAGATTCCAAGATAATTTTCAAACGAAACTATCTAGTACCTACATACATAAGTATATGTACACATGTGCTTACATGTAATAAACAATAATAAATCAAAAAATACTTGGATTCTTTTGGATTATAGTAAGAATTTAGATTAATAAGATTAATGTTGTTGTTTAAAGTTTAACCAAAGACAGGTATTTGATTGAAGGACAACTTAAAGCAAATCGCGTGAACCATTATCTATATAAATTTATATAAGTTCCTTCGTGATTTAATCATCACAATAAAAGTGAAAACTAAAAATTTGAATTTATTTTAACTCCTGGATTTGGAAATCTAACTTGGTTGTTGGTTCCCTAAACTCAAAACATATGTATCTTCTTCTTTAGTTTCAAAAGATTGTTTTTTTCTTTTTGTTTACTGACGGACGTCATGAATCATCTGAATTGTAGTTCCTATTAATGAACATTATTCTTTCAAACAATCAAATGCGATGTTAATTGTGCTTTTCTTATTTTTGTTACACATTTGCCATTTGGGTCATTACCTTTCAATTGAACATACTCGTACTATACGACGATCAAAGGGACTTAAACGAATCAAAAACACAATAAGCTATTGTTGATCCAACCAAGTTGACTTCCAAGACCGGGGCAAACTGGTTGACAATAAGAGAACAAATCTATTAAAGGCATTTTATATGTACTACATATATTTTTCTTTATAAATTGTTATGAATGGCTATTAATGGGCCTTTCAACAGTCTTTATCACTCGTTGTCCGAGTATCTGGGTGATAAGCTAAAGAAAAAAATAAGAAACCATTACTGCGGAGCGGAGCGGTGCTGTTGCTATATCTTCATACACATATATACCTATACCTACTTACTTGTAGCCTCCGATAAGACTTGCTCAGAACTCATATGTTCAACATCTTTTCCAAGTAATCCCAATAGGTATTAATGCTTATATGGATTTGCTCGTCGCTTCGGTCGTGTAAATGCTTAACACTATAAGCGAAAGCGGTGTGTTCTATTCGAATATGTCTACGAGCTACGAACACGAGCGATACGACGACGACGCGACGTCCAGCTGTTTCCTTTGGTAACTCTCTTTTTATTTCCAGTTGAAAAGAAATTTAGCGGTGGATAAATTAGGCGAGAAAACAAATAGGTACTTTTGTATTCCAATTCCATATCTAAAGCTTAGTTTCGAACAGAACAGAACACATGCAAATGGTTCCTCCCCTAAAACGCAAAGTGTTGCTCTCGGTCTCAGTATGCTCTCTTGTCGCCGCGCCGGGGAATACTCAACATTAGTCTAGTCCAACGCATACAACCAAACTACCTACATCATGAGTTGTCATCGTCAATTGCGTGGACTCAACTGCGCCGGGCCGGGCTGGGGCTGTTTCGGTTTCAGTCATATTATTTGATATCTTCCCCCAGTGCCAGTGCCAGTCCCAACAGCCAACAGCAAAATATTGCATACATCGGCAAACGGAAAAGACAGCTCAGCTAGTATCGAGATACCAACCGAAGTCGCCGCCGCCGCTGCCGCTGACGCGATGAATAAACGTCTATATATCGGACAGATTAATAATTATATTTTATGAGAACATATCTGATACAAAGTTTTTTCCATTGCAAAAACCTTTCGAAAATCCTTGTAAACCTCAAATTCAAAATATATAAAGCCTAATTTCTAACCTCGATTACAAAAAGCTATGTAGGAAGCTATTCCGAAAAGTGACAAAAAGAGTGCTAACATAAAATCACCATTAATGTTTTGTGTACGGAAACAAAAATTAAAGGATTGTGTAGGTATTTAATTTTAATTGCCTGAAGCAATTCTACCGAGTTTAGGAATGGAAATGGGAATGGAAAAATGTATCTATTCACTTTGAATAGGTACCTACATATTCACTTGTGAAAAGTCAAAAGATATAACCTTGAAAAACGTTTGATCCAGAGCAACTATACTCTTATTGCGGATATCCTACATCGCCATATAGTTTATTTTTTGTTTTTTTATTTTTATCCTGCATTGTACTTTTACTGGCACAGATACGAGATACTATGTCGCCATCGCCTCTGCCATCGCCTCTGCCATCACCATCGCCACTACCGACATTGTGGAGTCCTTCTGTCTCATAGATTTATAACGATTTATTGTTGTAGCTTGAGCTTTTACATAGCTCGACTCGGCTTTCGCTCGGCCATAGGCATATTTTTATCGCGAAAGGAAGTAGGTACCTACATTTTTTGTTTTGTTCTTGCTTTATCAAGAAAATGTTTAAGTTTTATTGTTGTGCTGAGTAAAAATGTTAAAAATAAACATTTTGATAAAATGCAAAAAAAAAGTCAAAGTCGAAACCGTTGAAAAAGTTCTTCACATTCAGCTTCAGAATAGAAGAAAAGAAAAGAAGTGTTATTGTTTGTGTTTATCTCCAAAGTAACATTATACCCAATCCTACCCTATCATTGTTTTGGTTATGCTTATAATAGATACTTACCGCTACAGCACAAATTTATGTTGTAAAATAAAACAACAGCTCAAAAAACGGACATATGGTGTATTATGTGGTGTTTCTGCGGTAACATAGTTCTTTCTTATGTGCAAAAGGTGTAATTTTATACGAAACGAATAAAATATACATGATAAAGTGCATTTGGTATTAATAATAATATTGTTGCTATAGCCGAGCCTTTAATGCTATGGAAACATAATGACAACAAATATTAAAAAGATCTCAGTGGTTAAGTTAATAAATAAATAAATAAAATAATACAAATCTATAGCGCAACAGAAGAACAAACATACATTCAATACTTGCCTTCCTGTTAAAAAGTTTCAACAACCCTCTGAAGTTAATCTACGCTTTTAAGGTAAATTGTATAGTTTGGTTAATGTACGTGCATACAGTGGTGGTAAAATAATTAGGACACAAAACGAATAAAAAACTTTGCTAAGCAACTCAGATTTCTTTTTCTTTAACTCCCATTCACAACTTTTATCTACATATTTAGAAGAAGAACACTTGTCAATAATGCAAGTGGACAGATAAAATTAGGTCACTTAAACAATGTTAGCTTATTATTATCTTCATCGGTTTTAATTGAAATGTTTTCAAATTGTCTATCCATTTATTTTGTATGTATTTCAACTGGAAAAAATAATATTTTACTCAAATAAACAGAAAATTAGCTCAACTCTATTCACAAAACAGCTCTTCTAAGTATGCTCAATCCAAAACCTTGTTAAAGTACCAATCTTTTATCAAGGTTAAGTTAGAAGTGCACTTTATATTGTCAAAAGTTTTATTGTTCCAGGATTTATAAAGATTTATGCAACATAAAACCCTTTGCTGAGGATATACTCGTATATATACATTATTGGGACATATTTATAGACATTTTAAACCCGAGACTAATTAAACTAGTCTAAATTTAAAATCCAAGTTAGACACAGACGCTATTCTTAAAGATTTTGGCAGTCCTGTTTCAAGTGTCTTTTCAGCTATTCTGCTGAATTTTGGCTGAGAAATTTCAGGTATGTCGCCTGTTGTAATAGAACATCTACTTATTGTGGTTAAGAAACGCATGTATAGCAAACATTACACTAACTTTATGTTATTTTATTGAATATTTCGAGAAAAAAATATTAGTTAAACATTGGCAAACCTTCTATTGAAGTTCGATCGTCAATATTATCGAACCGATACCTTTCAAAGAAATCGTCTTCACTTTTTTCAAGGGGTTCAATTCGGGTTAAAAGTAGAGCTTTCATTTTCTGTTGGGTGGTACTATTCCAACATTCAGCAAAATATCAAAATCTTGGTCGATTATAAGTCCATTGACATTTTATTCTTTTCAATTAAAATGGCTCGCAATTTAATTTTCCCAAATGATTAAAAATCGGCACAAATCATAAGAAGGTAGTTCCAGAATCAGATTCTGAATGAAATCTTTGCTGGACAAAAACAGTAGGGTTGAAATAAAATAAAAAACAAGGACTTCGTTTCGTTCAAATACATAATCACAACCGTATTTTTGGAATTTGACGTTCAAATTAAAGAATCCAAATAAAAAGTGTTTGGGCATTGATTGAAGACCTTGCGTTATTTACTTAAACAATTTTACACCAAATAGATTGCTGAGCACGTCGAGTCATCAGCGATGGAATTAGGATGTTTCACATTTCACTTCAATCGAGGTTGATCCTATATACAAATCAATACAATTGACTGGTGTCCTTATTTAAGCATGATTTAGATAATTTATGCGGTATTCAAAGAGGTCAGTTGTCCCCAAAACCAGTTGCCCCCATGACCAAGGTCTATCTCTGGGCAATGATCCAGCCGGATGTTCATCGCTTGTCACTACGGTGTTAGTGTAGAAGTTATACTACACAAAGTATTTTCAAAGAAATACTACCTGCATAGATTGTTAAAGTTTAATAAAAGCGTAAAAAAAAACAATCTCGAAGTACAAAACTCGTAGATAGCGTAACTATGTGTTCACTTTATTTTATGAAATTTGACAAAAATCTTTACAAACTGCGTTTAATGTGTAATTATGTTTAAAAACATATGAATTTTGAAAATAAAAAAGTAGTTACAATATTAATTTTAAATTAAAAACTTTAACTCCAATTATTGAGTGGTGGCTAAATTATGTGACCACAACTGTGTGTATGTTCCTGCATAGATAACAATCAATTGGTTCATTTGTTATAAGGGGGAGTTAATGATTGGCAGGTGACTTCATTTGGTCTGAGTATTGAGTCTATAAAGTCGGAAAAACTTCAGCTACAACTAATGCATTTGGTTTTATGAACAAATTTATAAATTATTTTGTTTATTTTTAGGAAGGTAGATACACACATTAATGTACAATGAAATTAATTAGGCGTAGCCTTTGAGCTTATTAAATGCGCATTATGTATTATAAGTAAGTGTTGCTTCTTCCCACTTTATGCATATCATGCTATAAACAAATTGCAAATTGATACAAAGTGATGTCCCTATTTTAAAATGGGTTTTTCTATATAAAAAGGTGTCCCTAGTGTGGGGTTGATTAATTTTCTTATGTTTGACTGCGATATAAAAATATGGGACACATTCGTAGACTTCGTGGCAAAAAAAAAGGAGACAAATGGGACACGAAATTATAAGTCTTTCGATAAAAACAGCTTAGCTGATTTTTATCTTTGGAGTTACTTGTATCTAGCTACCTTAATGTGAGAACTGATGGTGGATGAAGGGTGTGGGATGCTTGTTTGTTTGATGGGCGTGTGTGCAGATACGTTCGTGCAAACTAAAACTCCTTTTTGAACGCAAAAATCACTTTGTCCTTATTTGGACAGAAATCTAAAAAACAATAAGGAATGACTGGACTGGATAAGAGTGTACGTCTTAAGTTTTTAAATAGTATTTAATGGATTTTATAGGCTGGTTTAAATTATCAAATATTTTTAACGAACTTCATAGAAATCAACATATTTTGATATTTTACTGATTTGAAAACATACATACAGCAAAATAAAACCCGAAACACATTTATTTGTTAGGAAAGATTTTAAACAATTAATCATACGTATACAAAAAAACAAAGCTTAATTTTACGGCGAATTGTTTTGACATAAATTTAGTTTTTGTCTGTTTCAAGCATTAATCAAGATTCAAACGAAATGATTTTTAGTGTGTCATTTCCTGTAGTTATCGGTCAAATATTAAACAAACCATATTTTTTGAATATACATATGCATTTGCGAATGTGAAATACAGATCGGGTTAAGAAAACTTCCATTTTTATTTAAGGTAAAAATGATCTCAAATAGCAATTACTAAATGAAAAAATGAATAAAAGTTCATGTACCTAAGGTAAACTGTATTATATGATTTGTGGGAGCATCCAATCGACTTATATATTTTAACGCCCTAAAGTATTGGTAACGCCTCATTGCATGTATTTATCACCCAAAAAAAGTCTTCAACGGCTTTTTTCACTTCCGTAAGCACACTTCTTTTCTAGGTGTCTTTCCTTGAAGCGATTTTCTGTTTATTTAAGTTAATTGATAAATTGTCTATTAATTAATGTGTGAAGTGGTTAAGCTTTTTCTATTTATTTATTTTTTCACTCAACCTAATAACCTTATCATCTTAAAAAAGGGGTTGTTGTTATTATGTATTGTTTTGTTTCAGTTTTTTAAAGGTGTGATTACATCTAACATTCAAATATAAACTTTGCCAAATTAATACCTCATTGTGCTTCGCTGCTAAGTTTTCTAAAAGAACGGAAACTGACCGGAAGCATTCATGTTTAACGAAACAATGTATAATAAATTTTACTACTTTGAAATACTAAAAGATATAGTTTTGAGTCAAAAAGGTGGCTAAGTGCATAATTCGCATTCTGTCCATGCATAAAAGTTATGTATTAATAAAAAATAAAGTTATATGAGGCCTACAAATAAATATCTTTAAGAGAAGTTCAAAGTTGCGTCTGATAGAAAGTGGAATACCATTCCACGGGGATAAAGAATGAACGAATGCGCAAATGTTTAGTGCTATACCGACAAATAAAGCAATTTTTGATGCATTTACATCTAAATTATTTCTTTGTGTTAAATTAACTTAACTAAACTCAAAATAAAGACTTTGCAATGAAATTAATTTGATAAGTTATGAATGTTTTATACGGAAATGTTTTATTCTACTTTTCCAACACGGGTACAAAAACGATTTTAAGGTCACTACACCTCGATATTTCAAATATTTTAAACGAAAATAATCTTTTATTTGTGAGTTGAATAATTTTTAATTAATTCTTATATACCTACAAGATAACATTTAGAGTCTGTTCATCAGATATACATACATACGTATGTATGTACAATAGATAAAAAACCGATTTCAAAAATTGTTGTTCTGAAATCTAACGACAAAATATTAAAATGTAAACACTGTATATTTAATGCTTCAATATTTGTAAGTGTCAGTTAACTTGGCACTTGAATTTAAGAACAACTACATAACAATTACAATTCTTGTACTTGAAATTTTTAAGCACAAGTACTGAGACTTATAATTGAATATTTGTTTTCGTAAACTACTTTAAAATTACTCTGATTTATATTTTTGGCTTGCTGCAATCTTTTGTTATTTCAGTATTGAAAATTTGATTAATATAATCTAATTTTTTAATTGTATTTCTTATAAAAAACTACTTCCTTTTGGTTGACAAGTGATTTAATGAACTTAAAATAAAGTGAAACTGTTATGTCACAAGTGACTTTTTATAAATTATGATCAAAATAAAATCAATTAGCAAGAAGAAAAAAATTATTAGATAAGATAAAATGTTATTTAAGTTTAAAGACACTTCACATTAAAATGCCCAACTGAGTCACATTACGTACTTTCTCTTATCTATTTCTATTATAATATATTTATGTATTTTGAAATATATTATAGAAAAAAAAAAAATAGAAAATAATGAAATTAGTTCCTTAAACTTCAAAAACCTCAAAACTATTTCAAACAAGTCTGAACTGCATAGGTATACAAATGTCATATTAAATAAATGGATTCAAGGTTTTGGAAGGTTTAAAACACAAACAAGTACGAAGAACCAACAGGTAAGACACCAGCACATTTAATTTTAAAAATTTTAGTCATCTGAGAAACCGATTGTGATACAAATGTTGGAACTCTTTTAGTTTGTGCTTTAAATCTTACCCAATGATGTCAAATTCTAGAAGAGTAGTAAAGAACTGATACAACAAGAGATATTTGTAAAGAATTGAACGCGCTCCCTTCCGAGGTGTTAAAATTACTGCCAATGATTCTAGTTCTAGTCGATAATCCTGTCAAATAAACGAAGTTTTGTCTCCTCATGTGTCAGGACTTATAAGGCCAATCTACAATTCTGGCATGATCAGCAAAATAATCCTTTGATTTTATATATGAATTGACGATGAAGGTTCAAAAATTTCGTATCTCTTTCGTACATTTTATAGCGCCAAAGTTTGCGATGATGGTTGCTAAAGAAATCGGTTGCACTGTATATTAGGTATTTGGGTATTCGTTTTGGAGTACGCAACCCTGTTCCTGGGCTTCTAATTCATGCCCTAAGTCCTAACCGTTCTTGTTTTTGAAAAAAAAAAGATACGGTTAATGTACTGATGAGATGCTGTTCCTATCGGTTGAAGAGTAGAAAACAAGTTAAAAGCTTACTAATTTTAAACAAAAAATTATTTTTTTTTTCCATTAACGAAAACTTTAGCAAGCTTTATGCTTGATTATTTTGTGAAGGTGTTAACCAGCTATAGAAACAAAGACAGTCGCGAACTTAAGCGATCTATAACTATAACGACATAGATACGAGATTTTATGAGATATGTTTAGAACACTAAAAGGAACATATAAACTCTAGTTCCGAGGTTGACCCTTTTTATTACTGGTCTATTTTTTTCTAAATTTAGCTTAATTATTAAGATTAAAGTTAGTTCAATTTTTGAATTCAAACGATGTAGGCACTTTTATTTCGGGTGATACAATTTGTTTGTCCAAGTGACTCGTAGTAGTTCTGATTCAAATAGTTGTCGTATATGGCTCTATTGCCTGTGATTTTGTATGATGTCTATTAATATTTTAAATATAATAATCTACAACATAACCTAATTTTTAATTTCAGTTTTATAAAAAATAAATCCAACTCGACTGTGATGCATTGTTGTTAACGTTTACTTAGCATTGGATATAAACCGTGGAACGATTTAGACTTAACTAATTAAGAACAAAAATAAAAGCACAAACACACAAAATGGCGATAGCAAGATCCTTCAAAATGTACCTGACTATATTCATAGCAACAACATGCTTTTACATGGTGCTGTATCAGTATCATATTTCCAAAGGCAATTCTGTGCTACCAGCAGAGGAAATAAAGGTAAGTTCTGCATTCAAATGCACCAACTTTTTAATCTCAAAAATTGTTTTCAAAATTAACACACAATAAATAAGAAAACATATAGAATGTTGTAGGTAATAATTTTTAACAACTCTCCACTTATATAGGACATTTAAGTGTTTTACTTATGGATTGATATTAATTTACTGCACCATTCACTCCGTATAAATATAAAATCTGAATGTGAGTTTAATAAACAATATATAAATATTTAATAGATATTGAAATTCAAATAGAATGATGGGTCCACTGCAATATTAGGAATGTTTTTTAAATACACTTTTGAACTTCTTTTCCAAGTGTCCAAGAGAATATCGATCAATTTTGTTTTTAATTGTACAATTCTTGCAGGCTTCTAAAACACGAGCCAAAAACAGATCACTTCAAAAATACAGTGTTAATGTTGGATCAACTCCATCGGTAGAATCCCTTGGGACCAACAACATCAGTAACTACATTATAAAAGATAGTACTCCAAGTGCTACCACAATAACTACTCCTACCACCTCCATCACCACAATCATATCCACCAACGCCCATACAGTCAAAAACAAAACAGCTGAAAATCTACCCGTAAATAAAACAAAAACTAATCGTCTTAAACTTATAATAATTATTCTACATTAAACAAATAATTCAGTCAAGGAATGGATTTCAAAAAATCTTAATCTTTGCGCGGACGGACGTTTGCTTTTTTTCAATATTCAATATAATTTAAATTAAAATTTATGTTAAAAACAGACTGCGTTACCGTGATTGATGATTTTTTTGCTTCATATACGGAAATTTTGCTAATTGAAAAAAAAAAACTATTTAACCGAAGCGATCTTGGCTTTTGCTCCAATATTATGTTAGGTAATGGCTTCAGGTTGCTACTTTATAAAATTCAGTTCTTCTTCCTCTTCATTTTTAGTGCCTTCTAAGCAAGTTAGGATGTTCTGGTTTTCACCATGTGTAAAAGCACCTCAAAAACTATCCCAACCAAAACAAAAAAAAAAGTAATTTGTTGAACAATAAGCCACCTTTTCATAGTCCGGGTCACAAGAGTACTAAATATTAACTTTAATAGCTTATTTAAAAAAGTGCATTTCTTAAATTTAATCATGTTATATTTTACTTATTGCTTTTCCAAGGGTTGATTGTTAACATTTTTAGAAAATACTTTAATTGAAATAGAGCAAACGAAAACAAATCAAAAAATTATAGAGTTCAGCTCTCAGTTCATTGAAAAAACATAATCAGGTGTCATTTTTTACATAAGTAGACACGACTTGATAGTTAGGGAGATTATTCTCGGCACCCTTTCAAGTTGAAATAATTGAAATTGGACAATTTTTTGGTCAATCAGGTACTTAGTTACCAGAAACTTGCCTTCAAGGACCTAATGTCGTCTGAACCAAAGAATGCAATTGACTCCAAATTAAGTCCCTGAACCTGAACCTGAACCTCTCCAATATTTTCTATCCTAGTAAAACAATGGGGTTAAATGGAATAGACCTTGCTTGATACTTCTAATTTAGTATAGTTAAATAATCAATTAGAGGAACACAAACTCAAGTAGAATTCCTCTTTCCAAATTCAGAAAAAACAACATAAAAAATAGAAAGTTTAAAAGCATATCCGCACTACAATCTGCCTCAGTGCCATTCTTTGACTGAACTATTAAAAATAACCTTTTTTATATCTCTGAATAATGCATGCATAAATGGTCTTCCACTAAGAAATGAAAATTATACAAAGAAAAACATAAATATGGTTTTATTTTACATCTGCTTTGAATGCCGCTTCTTTTAACAAAATTCGGATAACTATGAACTCTAACTTTTAAAACAACTTACTGCATGAAAATACTTTGAACTTTAACAGCTGCATGATTGTGCACTTATAATTTTACGAGTATGTACTTATGCCTTATTGTCACTTCAGCCTTGTCATTTTATGAAAAGTTTTCTGTACATAATATACTCTTATCTAAATACATTATGTATTTGCACGTAACTAAATTAATTTGTGGGCTAACATCATTATGATCTATTTCCAGCCTCCATTGTATATTATTACCCCAACTTATAGGAGACCTGAACAGCTTGCCGAGTTAACTAGGCTAGGATATACCCTCAAGCATGTTGCCAACCTATTGTGGTTGGTAATCGAAGATGCCAACAAGACATCTGACTTAGTTAGCAAAACTCTCAACCGAATTGGTATTCCCTATGAGTATTTAATTGGTGAGTACCTTCTAAAATCAATTTCAAAAAGCTTTTTGGACTTATTTTACTATAAACTATAAATATTTTTACCACAAAAAACAACAAACAGCTCCTATGCCAGAGGAATATAAAAAAAAGAACAAAGCGAAGCCTCGTGGAGTTTCGAACAGAAATCGAGGCCTGGACTGGCTGAGAGAAAATGCAACCGAGGGAGTTTTTTATTTTGCTGACGATGATAACACTTACGATATTTCAATTTTCGAGCAGGTGAGAAAAAGTTAAAATGAAAAATAAATTAAGAATTTATGTGTGTACGTAGGTACCTACATATTGTTCTATTAAAATTGTATAGGTCTTCATAATTAAGTACGTTTTATGTATTGTAACGTAGGTATAGTTATTTTTCGATATAAACACAAATTTTATAAGAGTACTCTAAGTAGGTTTATAGAAATATTAATAGAAATTTTAGTCGTTTTTGTTATTAAAAGAAATAACACATTTTTCAAGCTGGAAGAAATTTTAATGAGTCGTTAAATACGCAAATTGGTAATTTTTGAGAAATTGCAAAAATTCTGCAGACTTTGTTTAGAATAATAAGTTATTATTTTATCCAGAAGGTGATAAAACAAAAACACAACTGGATCAAAGGTAAAACCCACACCTTAAATAAGTCTAGTTAAAAAATTGCATATTTTTAAATTTAAAGGGAAAACACATTAATAACATATAAATGTACAAGATCGACGCAGAAAATGACAATCAAAAAACGTGAAATTGTATGGAGGTTACCTTGCGATTTTTCAAACCGAGCGAAGACCACTTCGCGTCGTCGCGTCCTGGTCTGCAATCAAATCTGTTTTAATTTTTCAATCGGTCGCTGAGCTCTAAAGTAATAAAATAAATGCAATGGATGCGTTTATATTGCACATCGTACTCTAAAAGTTTGTCTGCTTTTTGTGAACAGTTTTAAGTTTTGAACTCAATCAATCTGAAAATCGGAATTTTTCAATTTTTTATCTAAAATAAATTAGTTGGCACACACAAACAGACCGTTAAGAACTAGGGCCTAGTGACTTACAACTCTCAATCATTCTTGTGTGCAACAACTGTTTTAAGCCGAATCCGAACGGCTAATTTTCAGAAAGCACCTTTCATGAAAAGATGCAGTACCCATGAAAATAACTTTAGATGGAACAGCTTAAATTAAAACTAGCCTATTAACCATTAGTTTGCCATACGGAAACTCTAAGTTACAGTCCAACGCACTAACCATCATGCCACGGGTACAACAATTTTTATTTAATAAATTGAAAATAAAAACTTTCGAAAAATGTCAAAGAAAAGTTACAATCCTTAAATGAAAGTTGTCACATAGGTATTGAAGAGTATGTTTTTAAGCAATAAAACTTCTTAAATTTGATTTTATCAGATCAAGCGATAAAAATACCTTGACTTTGAATCAAATTTCAGTTGGCAAAAAATGAAACTTGGTTCTAAGGGATTATGAGGATCATTTACGTTGATAAAAAAAGTATTTGTCATCACTGATTTTTTGAAAATATTTTAATTCAAAATTCGTTTTTATAAGAATTATATAAATTCCTAATATCTCAAAGTATGTATACACCAGAGAAGAATATTTAAGCTTATATTGTAAAGCTTAAATAAATACCTTTTATTGAAAATTGAAACAAATAAGATCTGATGCCGAAATAATCGCACGTTGCTTATTTCGTGACGGATAAAAGTTTATATTTTAAAGTTCTATTCTAAAGTTCATAAGCCCTATTGAAACTTCATCTTCTTATTTATTATACGTAGAAAAACTAATAAAAATATTAAATAGTTTTTACATAGAATAGAAGTATATGTTTTCCCATAGGAAGTTATTGGAATCGGTCCGATTTGTCTAATTTTGACATTTATCGACGTTTTAAGGTCCCTAGACTCAAAATAAAAGATTTTTAGAGAGTTTTTTTCATCGCCCATACCTGAAGAACAAATAGAAATATCGACTTTCAAGACATTTTGATATATACATAATAATGCAGAAAGATGCAGAAAGGGCTCTCAAGAAAATTGAGTCGGTGGTTTTGTTACCATAACGTATATTGTAACGTGATACCAAACTAGTATATTTTTTGAAAAAAATCCAATTAACGGTTTTTTTATATATCAAAAAAACTGAAAAAATATATTTGTCACCTCGAATATTTTACGAACTGATTTTATTTCCAAAATAATTTGGTGCAAAGAAAAATAACTTTTTTGACATCTGGTAAAATTAAAAAAAAAAGAAGGGATCGTTTTTTTATAAAAAATAAAAACCTAAACAAACATTACTCAAAGTTGGAAAAAAATTGAATTTTGACACAAATATCTATTCAAAAAACTAAGATATTGTGTTCAAATTAATTTTATCTTGTAAAATATATTGTCAATATTCAGTGAAATCTTGAGAAAAAAAGCTTTTTTTACAAAAAAGAGAAACCTTAAAAAAACGATACCAAAAGTTGTGTAAAAATTAATTTTTGACTCAAATATCTTTTCAAAAATAAAAAAATAGCTTTAAACTAATTTTATCTCACAGAAAATATTGTTTTTGACATTGGATAATTTTTTTATAAATAAATAAAATCTACAGAAAATAGTATCTAAACAGAATTTTTGGGATAAATTAGCAATCTGGGAATGCTTTCATTATGTAGGGAGTCATACAAATTAAATAGGTAGATCATACTTTGCTGCACAACAGTGTTCTAAAATAATTTGATAACTAAAGTTATCATTTTAGCAATTGAAATGCGTAAAGATTAGGTTAATATACTCTTAAACATTATGTTATTTAAATTTAGTTAGCCTCCTTTACAAAAAATTAAAAAAACATTTTTAAGTGGAGTGGGGGGGGTCTAAGTGTGTTAAACTCCACCCCCCCTAATGAAAAGTCTGAATCCAACCTTGGTCGCATTCCAGCATCTTTTTTACTTGCGACATATAGGAACTATATGGCAAGTTTTGCATTCGTGCAAAATTTCGAACTCGAGATTTTAATCAAACATGATATTACGATGGTAGAGAAGTCGAAAAAAGTGGGTCCCGCGATTCCGTCCGGTCGGTTTTGTCTGTCTGTCCACGCTCCTACAGCCTAAACCATTGGGTCGATTGAGTTCAAACTTGGAAGTTAAGGTTTTGAGCAGATTCGCGTTAGGTGTTTTTTTCATTTTTTTTTTAAGATCTAAACTAACAGTGGCCCCCATACAATTTTTTTGGTCAAAAACCGAAAATTCGAATTTTCTCAAAAACAAACCGATGGATTTTTTTAAAATTTTCTCTAAAATTTTATTTTTTAACTTGGCTTCTTTTTATAAGAAAACCATATTTTTGTATTGCTCAGGAAAGGTACCGCTCATAGAACCGTTATTTTGTTTTTTAATTTTCTCAGCAACTTATGAACTGATTTTAATAATTTTTTTTCTGAATAAGCTCCTATATTGCCTTAACAATATTTGATTAACAAAAATGCAATTTTTAATTGTTTGGGTTTTTTAAAAAATATTGAATTTTTATTTTTCAAAACTCTATATCTCAAAAACGGGTCAACAATTTTTTACGAAATTCAAACGAAGGACGTATATTTACAATCACTTAACAACTGCATTCCAAAAATATTTTTAGAACAAAATTGGAAAATTTTATATATAAAAAATTAATTTAAAAAAAAACCGCCCTAACGATTTTCAAAATAAAAATTTGAAAAATCAACGGTTTTTTTATTTATAAAATGGCATTTAAATTTTTGAAGACAAACTTATTTTTCAGGTAAAATTTTGAATCTTAAAATATTATTTTTTAAATTATTTTTAGTGTGCATGAGCCCGAAAGAGCGCATTATTTTGACAAAATTGTAATTACATTCCTATCTTTCATCCAAATTAATGTATTTGGTACACATTTATATGATATATTTAATCAACAATCTATTTTAAAGAGTCTATCAAGAAGTATTATCTTGGTAACTTTGTATATATGTATATGATTTTAAAATATTATTCCTTACGAATAAGGTTGTTTCCCACATGATTTACTGGCCTTCGCCTATATAAAAAAATAAATACTTAGTACCTACAAGTTAAAGAAACTGGCCAGAGAGAGTATATGTATTTTCTATTAGAATCACTTTTTCAACGCATACACATTGTACCTATTTATAAAGGTATTACGTACAACTTCTACAACTACTGCTTATTGCTTACGTGTCACTTCTTAACTAAAATCCAAAACGCACAAGAGCTTGACTGTTAACAACACATGAACAGCAATTTCTTATACTTGTTCGTATGCTTGTTTTTTAAAACTTTAGTGAAAAATATAGACTGAACGTAATAACTCCATATGTTTGCGCTGAAAACTTAAGAAGGAATGTAGTATGTACCTTCTAGCCACCAATAACATTCCTTCATTATCATCACAAACATGTCCTTATCTATCTATCTGCATAAAGCTAAGCACGCCAAGTGAACTATTCTATGGTCGTTTTAGACATCTACCTACCTGTTACCACAGATAATAAATATACAGATGTCTCACCCTTATGGCGAGAAATGATATATGAAACTGAAATCAACCAAAAAAAGAGCTTTTTCAAAAAGTTCAACACATTTACTAAATGAATACACGAAAGCTATGTTGCTCGTCTTCTTTCCTATGAATGAAAACTAAGGCAAAGAAAAATCTGAAATCATTTTTGTATGTTCTTTACCTCTCATAATCCTAATGCACGGTAACACATAATACACCAAGATTATTCTTCACAAATGAAAACAAAACTGTTTTATTTTGATTTTTTGTGGTGTGGCTGGTGGTGATGCGTTGAAAATAGGTGCAGGAGAGTTGATCGCTTGTCGACGACGAGAAAAAAAAATATTTACAGTTGTCTTTGGAAATAGGAACAAAGCTATTACAAGGTTGTCTTTATAGCTCGAGTTCTTATAATCGAATATGTAAATGCTAGTTTCGTGCATTCATGTGGATTTTTTTTATAAATTCTTCTTTTTCTTCAATTTTGTAAAATCTCCACAAATACATTTTTCTGTTTTAAATGTTTTTAAACGTAATGAAGTGTTGTTGACTGGTGTCAATTGGATGATGAGGAACCTACATATGTCCAATGTACATGTATGTACCTCATTGTACATAATGTGTCAACAATTAAAATAATATTTTTTTTTCTAGTTTAAAAAGAACTGATCTTATTTTTTTATTTAAAAAGATAACTTCCTTAAAAATGGACAAGTAGGTAGATTTTGTGCAGCAAAAAATAAAATATGTACTGTTTTCTGTTCAAATAAGGGTCTTCCTGTAGATTTGTATTGTCTGATTTGTATGTTTCCTTGACATAACTGTATAAAAAAACGGGTTTCTTTTTGATTATTGTAATGGGTTCGATTTGTCGAATTGAAAATGTTGACATTTCTCGAAGTTTTAAGGTCCATATAGTGGAAATAAAAGCATTTTGAAAAAATGTCTGTGCGTGTATACCTACTTTCGTACGTTCGCGACTTTTTTTTTGCTGTCCATAGCTCAAGAACCAGAAGAGATATCGACTGCAAATTTTGTTATACAGATAATAATGTAGAAAGATGCTGAAATGAATCTCAAGAAAATTGCGTGGGTGGTTTTTTTTACAATAGCAGTTAAAACAAAAGGCGAAAATTTTGGTTAACCCTAAATATCTCAAGAACCAATAACGCTAGAGACTTCAATTAAATTGTATAGGTATTATATATTGTAACGTCTATATAAGGAAGATGGATGGGGCAAGTGTAATCCTGGTTGATCTCTGAGAAAGTTAAAACCACAGGACGAACGTTTGCGATAAAATAATTTTCGCAAAAGTCTTGGTGGTTTGATTTATACATGCATTTTATACGTGCTTTTCAATTGTTTTGCTTTTCGTCCAGTTTTTTTTTCAAGTAGGTATGTTAGTCTTGCCATTCTTGAATCAGACTGTGATGCAACCCAACCTTATAATCTACCATTATTGTCTGTCAGATATTAAAAAAAGGCTCGGATGCGGCCCACACTGATTACTTCCCATCCCGTTAATTTATTTATTTTTACAAATTTTAAAATAACCAACAAAATTTAATATAAGGAAATAGTTTAGTTTGAAAATCTAGTTTTGTTAAATAGATTTTTAGTCGAAAACAAATTTTTATCAATTTTAGTATCTTAAATTTTTACAAATTGGATGAATGAAATTAATTTGAGAGATATCAAGAAACGAACACCATTTTTACCAAATTTGCGTACTATTTCTTGCAGATTTTTTTTATGAAAAACGGACTGTTAGATTTTAATAAAAAAAACTGCTAATTATCGAAAACAATATTTTCTGTGAAATAAGAAAGAGTTGAAGACAATATTTTTAATTTTGAAAAGCTATTTGAGTCAAAAGTAAATTTTTACAAAGTTTTAAAATTATTTTTTTGTTAGGTTTTAACATTTTTTTTAAACTTTCAGTTCTATTTTTCTCAAAATTGTCTTGAGTCGAAAATCAAATTTTACCAAATTTTATTAATTTTCTTGTTTAGGTTTTTATTTTTTGTAATAAAACTGTCAATTTGATTTCTCTCAAAATTTTTCAGAATGTTGAAAACAATATTCCTTATAAATTAAAATTGGTTGGAAACCATGATCTCAAATTTTTAAAAAGATATTTGAGTCGAAAATCAATTTTACCAACTTTTATTGAGTTGTTTTTTAATTTTTTATTTTTTGTAAAAAAACTGTCAATTCGATTTTTCTCAAAATGTTACTGAATGTTGACAACAATATTTTTTTAAATTAAAAAGTGGTTTAAAGCAAATATCTAAAAGTTTTGAAAAGATATTTGATAAAAATTTTGAGTAATGCTTTCTCAGGTTTTTATTTTTTATAAAAAAAAACTGTCAATTACATTTTTCTCAATATTTTACCAGATGTTAAAAACTTTATTTTTCGTTGCACAAAATTGGTTTGGAGATAAAATAATTTTGTATTCGTAAAATTTTCGAGGTGACAAATTTTTGTTTAGTTTTTTTTTTGATTTATAAAAAAACCTTTAATTGGATTTTTTTCAAAAAATATATTTTTATCTGTAGGTATAACAAAATTTATTTGAAGTCGATATCTCTTCTGATTTTGAGCTATTGACGACGAGAAAAACGTTGCGAACGTACGATCGTACGAACGTAAAACACAGAAACCAAATCATCTGCACATTCACTTGCCCCTTCTTGCCCACACAATATTTTCATATAGCAATACACAAGAAACATCTTCTATTCTCCTTACCGGACACCTAACAATCGACATTCACAAAAAAATACGCACCAAAACGCGCATAACAAAAAGATATACCTACATTTGTTTGCAACGGACCAAACTTTGTTTTTGTATTCGTTGGCACACAAAATGACAAATGAGAAGAGAAAAGTTTCTAAAACGAAAAAAAATAGCAAGGCAAAAAGAGCTTTCTCAGCTTTATTTTTAAAAGCTCTTGTCTGTTAAGGCTTGTCTGTTAAGAGAAAAAAATGTTTCATTTTTTCCTGCTGGGATGAGACATCTGTATAAATTTATTATCTGTGCTGTTACCTAACTACACAACCAATAGGCGATCGCCTTACAATTTAAACATTCATGGTCTGCCTCTTTCTTATCTTATTTATTTTCCATCCTGGTTCTTCTAATATGAAATTACAATAAAGCTATCTAAAGGAAAAAAGCTTTTAAGGAACAAGTTGAATCTATATGAATCGCATTGTAGCTTTATAGGTAATAGAAACCATTTTTCATATACAAAGATCGTACACAAGTAAAAGCAGACTTGTGAATGTAAAAAAAAAACAAATATCGGTAAAAGATCCTAAACAGCTGACGTAAGCATGCAAAAGTTTTTTTCATCCCCTTATTAGATACAATATGAAGCCATTTTGTTTGTTATATAAAGTGCATTGATATAAATAAAACAAAAACAAATTTATCAACCTTCATATGGAAGCTCTTTTCTTGAAAACATATACGAGGATAGACTCAAATAAAATGAAGGAAATTGTGTTGACTTTTTGGGTCGAAAATTAATTATCTCCCTTATTCTGCTGGCTGCTTATGGGAATGGGAATAATATTTTTCTCTCGCTCCCGCTGAATTTCTCTACTTTCAAAACTAACGCCACGCCAACGACTCGGCATCTGGTCGCCCTAAAAATTTCTGCTCATGAGAGTACTATGGTTTTCATATAGGTACAAAGATCGTTCGGTTTTTTTGACAATTCATATAAGTACTTTTTTAAACAGACTCTTTGCATACAGGAGCAAGTTCGTGCGACCCAGTCGTGCATTTTATTTAGTTTGTTTCTTTTAACCTTATTAAGAAGATCTCAAGTTCAGTACTTACTTTAAATTAATACAAATTCAAGAAGAGTTTCCTTATTGCATGTTTGTTTTTCTGAATGAACCCGTACACCGTACTCAACAATACTTTTTTTTAAATTCTTTTCAGAGTCTAATGAATTTTAAAAATAAAAACCTAAAGAATATTATATAGGTAGATAATAATAATGTGTGATATCATATCATATCGCTAACAAAAAATCTAACTAAATGTGTTCCGATACAATTCTTCTCTTAAACAATATGCCCGTGTTAATCAAGGACTTAGGTTTCAAATGCTATCGAATTGTATTTTGTTTATTAAAGTATAATTTCACAAAACATAAGTTTATTGAATATACAATAAATGTTCGTGCATAAAATTAAGCTCAAAACACGAGTTAATTCATTAGGTTTTAAAGACTGACCTAATGTGTAATGTTTACACAGATGTTTGAAGCACACAATTGATAAAGTTCAGGAATACACTTTATATCAATAAGACTGAAGCTGTTCAAACAAGAGAATAGCAAAATATTTGTATAAAGTGTTCCTCACTTTAACAATTAAATATCTTCTAAGGAAGTACAAGTTCTGCAAATAAAAAAACAATGCAATATGTCTACCTCGTAGTTCTTTTTATTGGTTATATTTTAAATAAAGTAAATATTTTTATTTATTTTCCTAATTAGATGCGCTACACGAAGAAAGTATCAATGTGGCCGGTTGGTTTGGTAACAAAACTAGGCATCAGTAGTCCAATCATACGAAATGGCAAAATAGATGGTTTTTACGATGGATGGATAGGAGGCCGAAAATACCCCGTCGATATGGCCGGATTTGCTGTGAACGTAAAGTTCTTACTCGAAAGGCCCAAAGCAAAAATGCCGTTCAAACCTGGCTATGAAGAAGATGGTTTTCTGAAGAGCTTAGCGCCTTTTAACAATACTGACATAGAGCTTTTGGCATCTGAGTGTACGGAGGTATTTTAATTTTGATATTTTGGTTATCTTTAAAAATCAGTATTAATACCCTTGAAATTTCAGATCCTAACGTGGCATACTCAAACCAAAAAGAATCCTCCAGCGCAGATATTAAATATGACTAAATTTCACCACACGAATCTAGTCAAGCTAGATGTAAGTTTAATTCGCACATAAAATTTAGAAAAACAAATAAAAACAAGGCAACGTTAAAGCTGATTAAGTGGTGTACATCGCTTTCGAATTTCTGTTCAAAAAATAAAATTCAATGCATTTTTGAAGAGTAAACAAAAATACGATAGAGATTTTTTATCGATTGGTGAATAATAATAAAATTTAAAGTTGTCTATCACTATCAGTATTACAAAAATAATAACCGCAATATTCTCTCTGAAGTAAAACTACAATCGATTTTCTACTTATTCCTTGATTGAAAAGTACATAGTATACTGCTGCGAGAGCTATTTTTTAACTACAAGTTTTATAAAATATTTACACTTACTTTTCAAAATAATAAAAAAGAAATAAACAAACATTCCTATTCAACAAATGGAATGCTAAAAAAAAGCAAATATTAAATCTTTTAAATTACTTTTGGTACTTAAATTAACTCTGTATATTACTGTAAAATTATTTAGCACTAGTGTTTAATATTATTATTATAACTACTGTAAATTAGATAGGAATTATAAATTTTAAATTTTTAAAGCACTAATTACAAATTAATACTACTAAAAAATAAAATTAAAAAAAAAAACTAATTTTACAATATTTTGCTAAGGAAAACAAAATAAATCGAAACAAAAAATAAAAATAATTCAAAATTAAGTGTTTGTTTTTTTTAAGTCTTTATTATTACTTTAATATCTCCTTTTTGGTTATGTTATATTTATATTGATGAATAGTGGATTTAAAAGGAACCAAGAATATTCCAAAAGAAATAGGTTATTTCATTTAATAAGTAATAACTAATTAATAAGTAATAACTAATAAGTATACGTTTATTTTATAATTGCAAATAGCAGATAAGAAGTCAATATTAAAATCAGTGATAATGATAAAGCAAATGAATATTTATTCAGCGTAATACTCGTACTTCTCGTCAGTTTATCCTTGAGCTCAATTTCGGGCGTACTGTCAAGTATAGATATTCTTTCTTAAATCGCACATCGATAATGTGTAATGCTTTGGCCAACTCTATTTTTCACTCCCATTTTGTTCAGAACTTTAAGACGAATGTGCACCGGTATCTCCTTTTAAATCATTCCCTATTTTCCTAACGCTCGCACTGTATTTAAATATAAACATCTAAAGGGTACTAATAACCCCTTGAGTGCCTGTGAATTAAAAAAAAAAAATAAGTTGAAATATAATATGTATACTTCATAGAAATAAATGAATGAATGAATTAATTTGCTCCATTCAAAATATTTGAAATAAGTCCTTATAAAATATTTTTATTTGACATTTTGAAAGAATTTTCTTAAAACAAAAAAAAAACAAAAACTCGCGTAACTCAAAGAAATAACCTAATTATTTCTGTAATACTTTTTTAAAGGCGCCTACTTTGATGACATTTATGAACTGGTTTATGATGTTGTATATCTGCTGCAGCATTCTTGCAGTAATTTTTCTGATCATAAATACATTGCAGGAATTTTGTCGCCATGGCTTGTGCAGCTAGTTGCATTTATGAACTCACGCACAGTTTAAATCATTTTAGTATTTAACTTAATTTTCCTTATTTCCCATTATTTATGAGGTGACTTATTATGGGTATTCATTTGACTCTATTTAAATTTGTTTTTGAAGGATCTTATGAAAGGATACTTGTACGACAAACGTACAGGTGTAATGTAATTTATTTACCGATTTGACTTTCGAGCAATAGACTGTTCTTTTATAACGAGAGGTTAATCTTCTTGTAAAACTTGCTCTTCTTCAAGTACAAACGGTTCATTAAATTTTCCAGTCTATTGTGTATTAGGTTTTAAGTTATACAATTAATACAATTCAGATTATTTAGTAGTTAGTTGTAAGAAAGGTTAAGCACGAATAAATGCCAAAACGTGCACACCTCGTGTATCTAAATGACAGAAGGAAATGCACAGTCATTTTTGTTGTCATTGTTGGTAGCAATGTTAATCAACGGTTACAGGGTGAGTATGTAACACTCCTTCGCCCAAAGATGAAACTTCTTCCGAAGACTGAGTCTTTTTGCAAAGTCTATCCGATCGACGAGCTTTAGATTGTATGAGTACTACAATAGGCTGAGTATTTTTGCGAAGCCTATCTGATCGGCGAGGTTCTGGTCGAATTGCTGATAACGTAGTAACTGGTGGTGGTGGCATCTCTGCTGTAGGATTGTCAGATCTCTGCTCCACAGACCTTCGACGGATCTGGTCTGCATGACGATGAATTTCCTTCCCACCTTTGGATTCGATGACTACAGAAACAGGACCCTTAACTTCTGATATTCGACCTGGTTCCCATCTTGGTCCTTCTGCATAATTCCGATACCAAACTGGTTCACCACTATCGTAATTGTTTTGCTTCGAGACATCTTGTTGCTGTGAACCTCTTACTTGAATTGGTATCGATTCAGGATGCAGTTTGTCGAAATATGTGTGAGGTCGCCGATTAAAAATCAACTCCGCAGGTGACTGCCCAGTAGAAGAATGTGGTGTTACGTGTTGATCTAACAAGAATCGTGCTAGACGTAAACGAATATCTCTGTTTGGAACCTTCTTTAAATATTCTTTTGTAGTGCATACCATTCGCTCCACTTGGCCATTTGTTGATGTGTGGAATGAAGCTGAAAAGATATGTTTTATTAAATTATTTTCGCAAAATGTATTAAAATCATAGGATGTATGTAAATGCTGAGCGATTGTCCGAAACAATGCCATCGGGTATGCCATAGGTAGCAAAAAGCTGCCTTAAAACTGTCATGGCACATACGGACGATGTAGAAGCAACAGGATGTACCTCCAGCCACTTGGAGTGTTAGTCTACAACTAGAAAGAAAAGATTTCCCTTGAATGGACCCGCGAAGTCTATATGAATCCTGCACCAAGGATTTTTTTCTTCCTCCCAAGTATATCCTTTGACAGGATAGATATGTCAGAACGCGTTTGCTGGCAGATATTTTCGGCCACCAAACATAACTCCTTGCTAAAGGCTTCATACGAACTATCCCAGGATGGTTTGCGTGAAGTGCGGTTAGAAGCTTTGAACGATGAATTTCAGGGACTACCACTCTCTGACCCCATACTAAACAGCCTCTGATAGATGAAATCTGGTTCCTTAAACAGCCTCTGATAGATGAAATCTGGTTCCTTCGATCAAAAAACACCTTATTGTCTGGTTCAGTTGTAGTTCGCCATCCTCTTAAAGTCCAGTGTAAGACACGTGACAATATCTTGTCTTTTTTGGTCTCTTTTGCAATGTCGTTCGCCTGTAGAAGTGGCGAATCTAGTAGTGCGATCATCAAGACTACTTCTTCTTCTTCGTCTTTTTCAGAATCATTTGATTTGTCATCTGGTAAACGACTTAACGCATCGGCATGAGCAATTTTCTTTCCCGGTTTGTGCTGCAGATTGTAATTGTAGGCGCTTAAGAAAATAATGTTAAGAAGCATCCTCTCTGAAATGGTATTTGGAGTGGGTTTGCAGGGTGAAAACAAACCCAACAACGGTTTGTGGTCCGTATATATCAAGAATGGTCTACCGTATAAATATTCGTGAAATTTTTTGATACTTGTGATAATCGCTAGCGCTTCTTTATCTATTTGTGCATAGTTGCGTTCTGAAAAATATTCCGAATTTTTTTTTCAGAGAAGTAACTTCCTTTTATGTTAATGTTTCTAGTTTTAGATTCTTGGATATTTGTGGGTAGCTTTGGATTCTTAGGTTAATTTTCGATAATTCTTAAGGATCTTAATTTTCAAACTCTATTGGATTTTGGATCAAGTGTACGATAACCTTTTGAGTTTAGATCGTAACCTACTCAACTGATGTCCTCTCAAGACTGTTACTGGGTAACCTATTCTGCAAATAGGCCGCTGTTAACACAGCTTCTCCCCAAACACGATTTGGAAGTTTGGCATCAAATTCGGTTCTTGCGTTCTGCTAAAAAGTTTAGGTGAAGTGTGCATGGAACCGTGTTCCATACACACTTCTTCAAAAATTATTGAACATAGCTTTTATAGCCTTTTATAGCACTAGCAAGTTTATCTTTTGATTTCAGCAAATTCACCACGATGTAACTAGAAAAATCGTCATTTAATGTTAAGACATATCGGTTACCTCTCGAAGTTGATGTCTGTATATGGACGCAGATATAAAAATAAATTAATTGTGAAGGTTGTTTTTCTCTATTTTGTCTCAAAGGGAACTTAGTCTAAGCCAGCTTACCTTTAATGTAATGTTCATAAATGATCTTCTCAGAGCACTTTCTCAGATAAATACCAGTTGCAAGATCTTCTTTTACAAGATTCTGGATATCTTCTAGATCTCTATGACCAATTTAGATGCGACTGATGAATGCACAATGAATTGTCAGTTTTACAGAACAGTTTGATAGACTTTCCAGTTTCCAACTTATAAAGACTGTAATTTCGCTTTGCTTGGCAATAACTCGAGATCCAGTGTATATTTGGCATTTTGTTTAAAAACAACTCCAAGTCCTTGGTTTGCTAACGCTTTTAACGAAAGGAATCCTCCATCCAGCTCAGGAACATATAATACTTCTTTCAGAAGTATCTTCTGGTTCTCGCCATTAGATTCTAGCCAATTCAACCAACCAGATCGACTCAAAGAAATTTTTATCATTGGTTATATGAACTGTAGCTCCAGAGTCAATGTACCAGCCACAACACTCAGCTCTAATGTACTTCACAAACTGCAAACGAGAGAAAATCTTGATTCCTGATGTTATTATGTGATGTCGATACTACAGATGACTGCATGTTTTCCTTTTTGTAAATTGACTTGTATTTGTAGCAGCTCGCTTTTAATGTCCTAGTTTGTTGCAGTTAAAATCCTTGTTTCTTTAATATCCGTCTTATTAGGTTTTGAAAGTTTCGAATTTCTTATTTGTTTATATCACATATTGAAACTTCATCTTCGTTTTTATTTTCATCGAACACTTTACCAGTGAAGTGTTTATTCGTAAAATGGGCTTCATTTCGAACTTCGAGTGCAGTGACGAGCCCAGATAATGGTTCTTCTTAAGTAGAGCCGACTTCCAAAAGTTGACGCCTTATACTTCTTAGAGAAAACTTCCCAAATGCTGATTACATGGGCACTATGCACCAGTTGAACATCCTTTACGCTCAAAGTCAGATAAGATTTCGCTTTATTATTTTTCTTTATCCATTCACCATTGATTTCTGATAATCTCGGTTAAATTATAAGATCCCGATGTTCAATCCTTATAAGGACAGCTTAATTTTTTTCCAAAAAATATAATTTCCTCCATTTAAAAAAGAAAATAATATAATTCTATTATTATTATTTATTCCACGATGCTGAGCCCAAAACCTATTTAAATTTTCTAATGAAAGGATGTTTCCTTTAGAAATAATAAGACGACTTCTTCATCGGAACGAGAATGATTTCATATAATAATTAATTTAATTTAAATATTATTAATTTATTAGAAAAAAAAATTAAAGCAAAGTATCAAACAATGTGAAAGCGTATTTCCACCAGTTTTGAAAAACCTTGAATGCAATTCTTTTGGACTGTTAAATAATTCGTTTTAGAGCTAATTTCAAGTGCTAATTCTAAATCTAAACTCTATTTAAGCTCGAAAATACTCTTTTTTAACAAAATTTTAATATTTTTATCAATATATTCAAAAAACTTGATGTTATAACCTTAAGACTACGAATAAGTAAAAAGATTGATTTTGAATTCAAACTCGATCTAAAGCCATCAAAAACCTCAGATAAAGTAGACATTATTTGATTGGCAATTATTGAACCCTAATCGCTGGGCATTTACTGTGTGCTTTGTAGATGGCAAAGCTTTTAGAGTAAGAGCCTACCTCATTATTTCGCAAACTTTAAAGTGTCTGGGGGAAATTACCGCCGATTTTAAATTTTTAATGAAATTGTGTAAAATATATACACAAATTATCACTCAGACTTCAAGAAAAGTAAGAGATTTTTGTATTTACTTTTAGTAACTGGTACAGGTAAATTGGCAGCGTGCCCGGCCCAAGCTACCATTTATGTATAGGTATACCTTAAGAGTATACACTTATACTATTCTGTACGATACATTTTGTTACTCAGAAAATAAGTAAAGTCTGGACGCCCTGGGCTCTTGGACTATTAGTAAAAATATTGTTCTTGATTCTGGCTGAATATGAATCATTTTTTGTAAGTTGAATAGTGGTCTTGTTATCATACTTTGTTGAATCTCTTTTAATTTCCGTATAAATTTTTGACAACATTTGCTAATAATTATTTTGTTTATGTCTGTAGACTGAATTATAAAAATCCAAACAAAACTATAACAAACTATAGGTATACTTTTTCATGCAAGACGACTTTAAATCTCTTCAAAAACTCAATCCGAAGAATTTAAATATTCACATTACTTTGATTTGAAGCATTTATTAATTTTTCTTAAGGTGTTTAAGCTTGGAGTTAATAAATTCATACGTTAAAAGTGTATCAGTTTTCACACTGCAGTGCATTTTAATAATTGTTTTAATCAGAATTACTTTTTCATGTACATATACTCTTGGGTACAAGTACTTATAAGTGCAGTATTTATTTCATTTAATTGCTGAATAAACAACGAACGACCGAAGTGGGACAGTGAAAAGTGATATAAGCATCTCCCCACTTTGTATGTATCAAGTGAATTAGTGGCGTGTTCATGAGCTCCTCTTTTCCCTCAGTAGGAGCAGGGCCAGACAAACTACTTGAAGTACTTTCAGCTTTTTGGTTGTCCATAGCCGCATTAAACTCCTTTAATCCTCTGTTGTCAATTGTCATCGAAACTTCATTACCAGAGCAACTGTAGTAAACCAAATCGAACCGACTTTCTGCATGGTAATTTCTGAGAAGATCTTGGTTATTGTTGAAAACTACTCCAAAATATCCAATGCAACTGGTTATCCATATTGGAAGGTGTGGTGTTTTTAAACGTGACCCAGGTTGTAGAATTGTTGTCTTTTAGTGGATAAGATATGTTTTCATAAATTGAAACAATAATGGTAAAAGTAAGTAGATACCTGCTTCTTTTCGTTTTCCCAAAGAAGCAATCCAATTGAGCACCGATTTAAAGTACCATATTGTGGAGCAGCCTTCAAAGTCATACATAAAATAAGGTTTTGATTTGCAAAATGATTAATTAAACAAACATTACATAGCTATTTTCATCGCCCGCATGAATAACACCGTTATGAATGTATGGAGTAGCTCTTCCAGTCAATAGTAAAGTTACTATATTTAAAGAGCCCTCTTCTTTGTTTCCGACCAAAGAAACTGTTCCTGGTCCTTTAATATCCATGTCTGACCGAGTTCTTTAAGTTTAATGTCATCAAATTAAAAGGATTTTCGTTAAATAAAATTAAACTGCACATATTTACTTTTCTATAGTTCTTGTCAAAACTGCACTGTACAGGAACAGCATGGCACCTGGGCAATCTTCGGCCGTGTACTATGGAATACAATCTTTAATAATATAACCAATTTTGGGATACGAAAGACTTACGAAGTGTATATTACGTTTAAGGAACGTTTCTAAGGCCCCTTTCGAATCAAGCTGAAACAAATAGAGCTAAAAACAGAAAATAATTATTCAAACATTTTAAAGATCTGAAATAGCTAACTTTTTCTGTGATTGCGTCCTGAAAGTATGTGATGCTGTGAGCAATGAAGGACTCTTCCCCAGGCAGGGCCACAATAAATTTATCGGCTTCGGATATTTGAGTTAAAATTTCCACCATGGATGCGATTAAGGCATCAATTTGCTGTTCTTCGCTAGGACGTAGCAGGCTTTAGATATATTTTTTTATAAACAAAATTAAATATTATAAACCTTTGCACAATCTTTTAAGTCAAATAACTCACTCGGCAGGTGGAGGACCTCCTCCCAAAATGCGTGACAATGACCGTTTGAAAAGTAAATTTTTTAAAATAAATCCTTGCAGGACGGACAATAATCCTCGGGTTCCATTCCGAGGTGATACCAATCCATAAGCATGCTCTTCCTTTGGTGGAGCAAAATTCAAGGCTGTTGTAGTCCATTCACATCTAACCGGCACTGCTGCTGTCCCAAAAATGAACTGCCTTAGATTCTGGCAATGAGAATTCATTAGATTAAACAATTACTTAAATTTTAAAAACACCGACTATGGCCAATTCTGGAGCAATTGGATTTCCACCTAAAGCCCGAAACTGTGTATCCATTCTGAATTTAATTTTTCCCGGCAGTGGCGGAGTTTACTCTCAGGACAGTCAACTGCTAGTGTTGAGTTTCTATTTCCGTCTGAATAGCAGTCAAAAAACTAATTCCAAAATCGCTTGTGAAAATATTTTTCTTTGGCACTTAAGGGTTTTCGTGATTTCATGTTCACACGACGCACGTTTAATATTTAAGACACCCGTAACATGCATCCTTTGCCAAATTCATTGTTCAACCGTTTCCTATATGAAATTCAATAAACCGATAACTTGTCTATCCTAAGTTATGTACATATAAATGTTTCGTGAATGTAGTTTGGGGGATTTAACTGTTTGAAAAGCAGTTAAAAGCGTGAATTGAATTTCGTGCTAACAACTTTTGGTGTAAGCAAAAAGGATCGAAAGTAATTTTGAGCAGAAAAAGAGTGGAGTAGTTTTTATTTGCATTTCTTTATGAAACAATAGACTCATCACCTACAGTATCAACTAAGTTAATTTTGAAAACTTTTGGAGTGGGAGTCTTCAAGGTTGTAGCTAAAATAAGGTCACGTGAATGAGGTATATAAAAATAACAACAAAAAAACAAGCGGTTAATGTTTATTTTCATATAAATACCGGTATTAAGGAATCGTTCTTACTGAAAGGAAATACTCTGGGCTCTTTGAGGAACCACTTTGAAACTTATTATGTAAATTCAAATGAAAAAATTATCACGAGGTATGTTATATTTATTTAACATTAAGAGTGACGTGTTTTGGGAAATTTATAAATCAATTGTATCTATTCCTAGTATATTTTATTGGGTGATTGAAAAACGTATCTACTAGAACATTAATTACCAAAAATATTTATCTTTTTGTTTCAGTGGATATATTAACACTTTAGAACAGTAAATATTATTTATCACTTATTTTTGTTCTGCTTGGAAAAATCAAATAAAAAAGTTTTAATTTAACCTTTCACATTAGTTTTGAAAATCACATAAGTCATAACATAATGTGTTAAATATTCACAATTTATAAAAATAAATGAAGTCAGATATATGTATGTGCATAATGGTCAAAAATGGTCAAAGCTATTCGTAGTTTCTTCAAAGCCATCTAACAAAGCACTTTAGAGGAAATACCTGTAGAGCTACGTCGATTTTATAGTCAAGGCGATGAGAACCGTGCACTTTATGATATGGCTAAGGAGCAGTATTAAGACTACCATTTGTTAGGAGTTGAAATTTATGCAAAAGTATTGATGAAGAGCAATCTGAATTTTCTTTACAAATTTTAATAAATACCAAATTTAACAATTAAACAATCAGTTTAATTTATTTTTTTAACAATTTGTGATGTGGATCAATTCATGGAGAGTATTCCTACCAAAAAAAAAACTGTACAATTCTTTCATTTTTAATCGTGAAATTCGAAAACATAGAACAATGTGACGAAGTGAATTGTTTTTTTATTAATATACTAAGGGCGATTTTGTTGACTATTGTTTAACCTGAAGCAAACTTTCAATTTGACAAACTTGAGAGTTGACTTTAACTCGAGAGTTAAAACAAAAGTTAAGAATCTATTTTGTTCACTATTTTTTTCATAACTCTCGAGTTTGAAAAACAAAAGTTGGCGAACTTTCAGTTTTGAAAATATCCTTGGGATATTTGTGACAGTCAATACAAATTATGTCAGTTTTTAATTTGAAAAGCAAACGAGCTGTTGATGTTTTGATTTTAAAATTAATAAAAAAAAAATAATAAACATGAATATCAAGGAAACGAGAAAACTTACTTACTTACTTAAGGTGGCGCTACAGTCCGGGGCGGACCTGGGCCTCAACCAACAAGTGTCTCCAGCCAGCTCGGTCCCTAGCTAGCTGTCTCCAGTTTCGCACGCCAAGTTGGTTGAAGTCCTCTCCCACCTGGGTGCGCCACCTGAGTCGCGGTCTTCCTCTACTGCGCCGTCCCTCGGGATTGGATTCGAAGACCTTCCGGGCTGGAGCGTTGATGTCCATCCGCTCTACATGACCTAGCCATCTAAGCCGTTGGACTTTGATTCTGCTAACTAAGTCAGTGTCGCTGTACAGCCCGTACAGCTCGTCGTTATAACGAGAAAAAGAATGTCTAAAGTGCTTTATACTCCCGAAGAGGAGGATTGGTTTGTTAAAAATGCTCTTTTATACAAATCAGTGATAGAAAATAAAGAGACAGACAAGGTAACCAATCGCATAATACCTTAATGCAATTAGCAATTACGTGATAGGTCGTAATTCACGTGATCTTTTTAGAAAAATGAAAAATATTTCACTTCCACACTTCAACCAAAACGAGAAAATGTTACCTCCTTTCATCACACGGCAAGGAATCCTTTATTTCTTCTAGCACCATCATTGTCGTGCGTTTTGAGAGACGGAAACGATGCAAAAAGTCTAGGTCATCCCACGTGTTTAATTGAATGCGTTTTCACATTTTATATTCCCGTCTCTCAATTTGCAGGCTTTCTTCATCTTCGCTGCTTGAAGATGAATATGCCGAATTTTCCCAAAAATAATTTCTTCGATACATTTTTGTTAATTTTTTTTTAGTATATAAAACAAAAGTTTTCTTCTTAACTTCTACTTTTTCGGGAAGTTATGAAAATCAAAAGTTTGTAAGCCCTCGAGTTTAAAACCGAAAGTTATAAACGTCAACTTTGAGTGAACAAAACCGAATTCTCAAGTTGACAATAAAAATCCCCAAGTTATGTTCAACTTCTAGTGAACAAAATCGCCCTAAATGTGTAAAGTTTATTCGTTTTGGGAAGTAGAATAGTGTTCATTAATTTCTGTACAAGAAAACCGATGGAAGTCATCAAACTTAAAGTCAGTACATAATAATAACCAGAACTTAAAATGTAACATATTTTGAGACACTTTGAGGTAGGCCCTTTTTCTTTCCGGTTCCATAATAGTCAGAAAGTGGGTTATAAGCTATTTCCTGTATATACATATATGTCACCGGAAATGTATGAAAACTAGGAATTATATACAATTCCTAGGAAATGCATAAAGTGATGTATACATTTCCTAGGAATTGTATACAACTGCTTAAAAAAACTAGTAAATCTCTTAATTTTATATTATGTATATAAAAAATCTGGAAAATAAACCTTACCAACTAAAAATAAAATAAAAAGATTTTTTCTCAATTGTGTATGTACTTATTTAATGTTTATGTTATGGGTGCAATTTTCAATAAGACCAAGCGAACTACTCAAATAAAGTTACACATCATTTGCATATATGTGTGTGAAAAAGAACTTCAAAATAGATGGGAGTTCATTTATATAAAGAGAATAAAGAATAGGGCCCAAAATCGAACCTTGCGGAACACCTTTCAAGACTGGCAAAAAAGGAGAGAGCATATTGGAGACGGATATAGCCTGCTACAGAAGACGAAAATTAGATTGGTGTTTTAGCTTACGTATAAGAATAGAGTGGTCAATTGTGTCAAAAGCTTTTGAAAAATCCAATAGAACCAAAAAACTCACCTTATCGTCATCAAGATGAAACTCTTTGACATTAGAAGTTTTGGGTACAGAAAATTTAAGCCTAGACACAGTATCAGAGATATCATATCTTATTTATTACAGCAGTATGATTAAGCGAGGACGTACCGGGCAAGGTTAAGAATTGTTTGTTCAACTCACTACTATCGATGTTAAAACAATCATTTGAGCTTGTTTGCCTGCCAATTCCGACCTCGTTTAGGTTGTTCCACAGTTTTCGGCCATTAATTACCAAATTAAGGCGACTTTTAAAAAATGTTGACGAGGATATTTCTGGAGTAAAGCACGTTTGGTTCTTTCATATTAAGATTTAGTTTAGCCGATGATGCCTTGGCAGAGAGTTTTAGTTTTTTTCTCTCTGGCCTTGGCATCTTCTTCAACATTATGTTGAAGGTTTTTAATGATTTTCTCTAAATCTTCATCAGTTTCGATGTTTTGGGTAAAATCATTTGGTAACTGTAGACCTACCTTGATCCCAAAAAGGGATTCATATGGAGTTCGCTTGATGCCAGCGTAAAATGCCCTGCTTTTCATGAGGTGAACAAAACTTATACCCTCGCTCCAATGTGAATTATTATTGTCTTGAATCCAAGTGGTAAGCATATTTTCGATATTCTGATTCGCCATTTGCACACTTCCATGACGGATAATGACAGATTATTTACATTTCCGAGCGGAGAAGTTTAAAACCTAGGATTTACATACAATTTATATTGCAACTTAGGAGATGTATAGAATTCCTAGGCAATGTGTATAGAAAAAAATAATTCACACATTTCCTTGCGATTTTTAGCATTGTATTCATTTCCTAGGAATTATATATAACGACGAATTACATACATTTCCGGTAACATATATACACAGAATGGAATTCATCAAGAGACAATAATTGTCTATAATTATTATAGTTTCTTTCTGAAGAAGTACATTTGCTATAAGATTATGGTAATCTTTCTTTCGGTCTTACTATTATGAGGTATTAAGAAATACAATTTTAAATCTAAGCGTTTTGACGAGATAAAAAATTCAGGCAAGGCAAATTTCGTAGATTTAAAATAATAATTTTTCTTTTGCAAAACAACTCGAATATTCATTTTAATGTCAGTGTGTTTAAAAACAAGTGCAAGTCTTTTTTACTGTTGAAGCTTTAATTTTGTCATATTTCGAATTAAAGGCACAGATTAATTTTTATCTCAAGGTAAATAAATAAATGAAAATAAAGAAAAAACTATTAAAAATTGTTTATAACGAAAGACCGGATAAAACGACGAATGACATCTCCAACAAATGTTTAGCATGGAGAAGAAGTCACAAAAAACCTTATATGATGAAATTATTAAACAAAATAATGTTCCATCATACCTATATCGTTTTGTTGGAATAAATAAAGCACACACATAATTCGCTTCTCTAATATTTATATTTTAGGTGGCACAGCCACTTATTGAACCAAAGACCTCTAGCATAACAGTCCCACGTACTAACCTTCACGCCACGGTTACTACAATTTAGAGAAATTAGACATTTAAGGACAAGCATGTTAATCTTGTGTTGATCCTACTAAAAGTATAGTTTGTATATGAGATTGAAATCCGCATTTATTAAGAAGAAAAACCAAACTAAAAATAGAAAATGAAATATACCGAGCAATACCAATAGCAAGTGAACTTCACATTGGAATGAATTATATTAATCGAAAGTCAGGCCCTTATCCACCTTGGTGTCTTAAAAATAATAACGTCAACATAACTCTCGCTGGGTATCAAATAGCCTCATCTGCCATCTTCAAACAGCTTTACAATGAACTTGCACACCACCTTGCCTCGTACAATTTTGCCTTTTATACACTGACGACTCAAAAATAAACAACAACCCGGCATACGCAGTCATTGATCAGCGAGGAAATACGATTCAAGCAAGTGCTCTTATTGAACTCAGCTCAGTATTTACAACAGAATCTGCTGCCATAATTATTGCTATTGAGTTTGCAGAAAAGAAACGTGCTATGTTCTGTATTTTCTCAGATAGCCTCTCCACTTTAAAGGCAGTTCTCAACTTAAATAATAACCAAGTTCCGATCACAACGATTCGTAACAAATTATCCCAATACCCCAACAAACTTAAATTAGCCTGGCTTCCAGGCTACATAGGTATAGCAAGTAATGAGCAGCTGACTCTGCTGCCAAGCAAGCTACCAATTCGTCGTATTCAGTGTCAAATATTTGCAGCATCAATGATATCCGAGCTTATATTACGGCTTCTTTGAATGAAACGAACATCCAAACTTAAACAGGTATAAATAATTATTATTCAAACCTTATTAACCCTCTGTGCATTCCAGCCAAATATCCACCACAATAATCACGACAAGAAAATACAGCCATTCTGAGACTGACAATGGGCAACACCCCCCTCACTCATCAGCACATACTTGATCGTAACCTCAGAAATGATTCCTGCTCCTACTGCAACAACCCACCAAAAATGACAATAGAACATCTTCTTACCATCTGCCCTATCTTTCTATCAAATCAAAACAGTTTCGCCTTACTAGAACTCATCAAAAACCCTACATTAGATAATTTCATAAAAGTACTTTCATTTCTGAAAAAGATTAATTTAATTTCAAAATTATAATTTTAAATATTGCTATATCTAACGCAATTCTATTTTCTTTTTTACATTTGTACAAATTTAAAAACAAAAGCTGATGGCTTTTAACTAATTATTTTCTGTAATTTTATATTACTTTAAATAAACTTAAATTAATGATAATAATATTTTATATAAAATGGCATTGGCCCAACTTATTTTGCCAGTGATTTGTGTAGTAAAAAATATTTAATTATTCTACCCACCAAATCTAAAAAGTATTTAAAATCAAAAATAAAGTGATGAAAAAAATAATAGAAACGATCTTGCAAATTCTATTGTAATTAAAAGCGTGTTGTGAAGAGTAGGATAAACGAATATAAAAAATAACTTACACCTTACCATGCTTTAAGGAAAAAATATCATACTAAATTATTAAACCTTAACAAAAGGAAATAATTATAAAAAATATCTGAAGTATTTCCCACAAATTTGCCGTCAAAAAAATAATAGAAACGTATTAAGAATGGTACTGTATTTTAGTAATAGAACTATTAAATGGTTAAGTTGCTAGTCCGTAAATACATTGTTGTTGCACATTTAATTTTAAAAAGCATAATCCCATCCTTCTATATAGAATTTACTATCAATGTCTTAAAAAGTGTAGAATAACATCAATTTGTCCTTGTCTTTGACCCTGCAGTTTCTTTAAGTTCACAACAGACAACAGATTCCATTATTTTAAAATCAAACTATTTTGATAAGACTTCCATTAAGTATGAAGATTATATTCTTTCTACAACTTTTACGAGTGCTCCGGTTATTACCTTGCGTGAATCCACAATAATTAACATGTTCTTTTCGGCTAGAGACATCATTTTGATACGTTTCTTTTAATTAAAATAATTGGCTTAGCTTCAGATGGTGAAACAAAAAAAACTAGGAAAAACTCATAGTGTTTTCACCAAAATCCTTAACTATCATCTCCGTGTAATAATTATCGAGCTTAAAGTTCCTTGTTCATCTGACAGGATTTTGTTCATCTTATCTAAACAGATTTGTCTTTGTTTTTCTAAATAGACGACCAAGAAACTCCAAATTCGATCCCAAATACACGAAAATGATAGTTAAGAATTTAAGCTAGTTTTTTCATTGTTTCTATCTACAGGGAAGAGATGTATGTGTATGATATTTGGCATCTCTACCAAACTCGTCCGTTTGTGCAGGATGACCATGGAGAATTCACGCAGCTCCATAAAAGTTGAAAACAATTTACAGAATCGTTCGATGCCCTATAATTTTTTCCATCGCTGTATTTAACACTCAGATCCTAAAAGGGGTTATGTTCATTAGCAAAATAATTTTGTATGGTATTAAAATACTTTGCAATGTATGTTTTTTGTATTCCAAAATTTCCTTAAGGTAATTTTACTATATTATGTTTAAACCAGCAAATATTCGTTTTTAAAATCAAGCTATACAGCGGATATCTAAACGTAGTCAGCGGACCTACTACGTAGCAGTCTCATACCTTCAAAACAGATAACTTTCTTGTCTATGATTAATAGTCCATCCTTGACAATTCGAACTTATAGAAAAACACATACTCATGAAACATTTCTTTCCGAACTTTATTATAATAAATTTCTATCTACCATATTATACGTTGAGGCTCGCTGTAATTCGACCAGTAAATTTCCTTTTTGAAAAAAATCATAAACGTTAAGATGTTAATTGATAAGTTCCACACTAATTCAAAAATGATATATCTTCGGTTTCGGATTTTTAAATTTAACCTTAAAATCATAAACGGTATGAGGAAATACCGAACCTCCAGCAGTTTTTGGCAACAAAGAGCAGTGAAACATGATACCCAAAACATGAGTTGAAAACCGCTTGATAAATGTGCCATAGATAATTGAATTACTTTCAAAGCAAGCACGTAGAGAGGAACTATAACAAATCTAAACCATTCGTATTTTCCATAAAAACGATTCCAAATGTAAAAAGTATAATGTCGATTATCGGCAAGCAGGTAGGGATGAGCCATTGTATTGTAGCGAACAACAATCAGAAATATAATTAAGCTAGCAGCATAGAATTTCTTTGACTTTGTCAGTGTTCTCAGAGTTTCTCTTGCTTTTTCAAACAAAACTGGTGCTCCAAAGATTAGCGTGAAAAGTCCAAAGTAAAAGATCTAAAATAAGAACATTTAATTTTATGCATAAATAAAATTGATTTCGGAATCAACCTGAGGAACATGCAGAGTGGCTTCATGTGCACTTTTATCCCCAACGACTATCGAACCATTGGAAACCACAAATGCTACGAAAACGACCATGACCGTGATGTATCCATAGAATAGCTTCAGGGTGTTAACGATGCTTTGTAGAACAACTCCCCAAGAACTCGCGATACTGGCTATAGTCTAGAATGAAAGCTTGTTATAAATAATAAATAATTTGCAATATTATTCGCACCATGCCTTCACACTACACAAAGAAATTGTAGATTTCCTTTTTATTCCTTTGCGGTAAGCGTACATCTCGATGAGCTCATCCAAGAAGCAAACGCCCAGTAACAATACCACCCACACAATGTTTGTCTGTCGTACAAGAACACTGAAAGCGCCTAAAACATTTTTGGAAAGTATATCTTTTTAAAAACAAACAAACAAGTTATACCAAAAATTGCAGATATTCCGTGAGAACGTTTGCTCCAATAATAGTACATGGCGAGGAAGAAGGTCATAGATAGCACGTCAGTGTAGTAAAGGTGGCTAAAGAAGTACAAGGGAGGCAATAGTGAAATCGACATTGACTCAATAGCCAGGACTAGAGAATTTCGTTGCAACGGCGTCGCACGCTCTCGTATTTTAAAAATAAGGTAAACATTGCAAGTAGATGCCAGCAATGACACCAATCGTAAACCATAAACGTTGCACATATCGAACGGAATAACTATGATCGAAGCTATGTACAGTCCAGGGAATGTAGTTATCTTTGGATCCCACTGCAGATAAAAGGTTATACTTACTGGAAGGTGAAACAAATTTGTTTACTTGCCTCTGAAAAGCGTTTGTGACAATAATGCAATCCTTGCCGAAGATGAAACTCTTCGTCAATAACCGACTGTGTTGTGCCATATAGCTTATTAAATATTGGAATTGAAGCAGCAAAGAATATAAGTGGTGACAAAATTTCGATAGCCTTATGAGCCATAGTTAATTTAAATAAACAAGAATTTATAACAATTTGTAAATGTTAACATGTCCTCTCTAAAACTAGCCGGTGAAATTAATAAATTCTAATCTTCATCTATCAAACTAAACGTCAGTTTGACATTTAAAAAATACAGGGATGGTCATGTGTTTGTTTTGAAATAATCACCAGGCTGTAAAAGATGTATTGCTCTAAAAGTTGAACAAGGTGGCGCAAAAGTTTTAATGTCCCGACGACAATTTAGGAAAAGTGAAAACTTAAGCCTTGGCTCGGTTTCTATTTCTTTTTACAATCAAAGCTAGCTGTTCGTTCTATGAGCTCTGAAAAAAATGATCGAGAAAATGGAGTTAAAAGCTGAGCGTGGCTGAATTCACGTTTGTTTCGTGTGGTATGAAAGAGACAGATGGAAAATTCTTAAGCAATTGACAGTTCATTCCTCTAGTGTGCTTCATAAATAAGTCTGAGAGCTTTGATCAAATTGTACTTGGATCTTACTCGATGCGAAGGCCTTGAGCTTAAAAAGAAAAGGCGCTATTGTTATTGAATAGGCATTTTGCAATACATTTCATCTTCGGTATGACAAGGTTTTATTTAATTCACGTTCTTTGTTACATGGATTAAATAATAAAGATCTGTATGTACACAGATCGTATAAACAGGGTAGACAGCAGTCCTAGTCACAGAAGGCAACCATGGTTTCCTGAGCTAATTTTAATATGAAGTTATGATTTAATGTTCTTATTTCAGTTTCCATTTCAAATTGTAACATTTGTTACTTTGTAAAATTCGACCTATAAGCGTTAATTTTTTATTAACTTAACTCTATATCTTTTTTCAGAAAAATATGTTATTAAGTATGAATAAAAAAGAATACAAGAATACTTAAGAGCAATACAAATTTTGAAAAAAAAACGAATTGATAAAATTGTTTTAAAAAATCCGTTAATCAAAGTTATTGATTTTATGGAAATGAAGACTTCTTTTTTGTCTAGTTTTATGATGGTTACGGCATAAAATGTACTTATTGTGCAATAACTAAGTACGTAAGTAATTTTTAAAATTCGAAAAAACAATGAAAATAAGAAAATGGCAAATCGGTTTGAAGGTTAATTTATGATTTTGTAACGAATCTGTTCTCTAAGAATATGGCTCCAACATTCATTTTTTGAAACATATTGCAAAAAATATAACCATCATTTTGTAAACGTGAACTTTTAAAGTTCAAACAGACAATAAGAATCGAAGTTCGGATTCGAAAGTAGCACTAAAAACTTACTCCTAAACGAGATTTTTCGAAACCTCGAAAGAGTTAAATTCCAAGTTTCTCAAAACTTCATATAGAGCCAAAAACAGACTCATAAATATAAACATCCAGTAATTGTGCAGGGTACTAAAATTATTAAAACTGTACTCAGAAGATGAAAATATCTTTTTTTCAAAATGATCATTAAATTTATTGTTAACGTTGTCTTTTACCTTACCTTAGACTTAAAAATCCGCTTCTGGATGTTTTTAACATTTTTAGAAATTAAAGTTCAAGAATACTTTATGATTTAAAATTGTATTGTTGTTTTGGTTTTGTGACGGAAAAAAATAATTTTGTTAATTCATTTTATAGCAATTCATATTTATAAAAATAAAATGTTATCTAGCTTGTCATTTAACAAAACAAAACTTAACATTTCTAAAAGTATATAATTCTAGCAACTGTTTTAGTGTATCAAATCAAATGGGGTGGCGCAACAGTCCGTTGTGAACCAGGGCCTAGTGACTTACAACTCTCAACCATTCCTATGTGCGAGTACTGTTGTCAAGAATGGAAGGGACCTACAATTTTAGGCCGAATCCGAACGGATAATTTGAGAAAGCACTTTTTTATGACAAGAATTACTCTTGAAGGATTTGTCAATTCCCGCGAAAATTATTTTTTTTTTAAATTAAGGTGGCACAGGCAGGGATTAAACCCAAGACCCCTTGCATGACAGTCCAACGCATTAGCTATCATGCCACGGGTACTAGTTTTAGTGTATATCGTAGATATTTTTTCAACTTTAAAAAACGCCCATTTGGATCTCGGATCTACATATTTTTGGTTTCTTTTTGGTTCACACAGTTTGGAATCTCTGAAATCGAGAACAGTTAACACCAAAAAACGGCGATTTGGACCTCGGATCTGTTTTTGGTTTCTTTTCAATTCACAGGAATCTCTCAAAACCAGAACAGTTAAGACCAAAGAAACCAAGATCGCTATGGGCAAAAATAAATTCACATACTTACATATGTAAAACGTTTGGTTCAAAATGATTATAAAACGATATAATTTCATCTGGAAACTGTAAGTTTTGAAGCAGGTCGGCTTAAAGACCGTTAACTGTAAGGAGAAATTTTCCAACAAACAATAAAAACCAATTACAACTAAAAGTTCATCTTTTTATTTCCTTTATTATAAAAAAAAGTTAGAGTATTGCTGTTTTAATCGATTCCCATCATTTATTTTTATAAATCATCGGTGCTGATCGGTCGTTTGTCTTAGTATGCCTCAGCTTAACTGTAGCAAATTGCGATGCTCTGTGAATTGAAAATTGGATTACAGAAATAAGATTTTAAATAAATTATCACATTCTCAGATCCAAAAATACATTGAATTAATTTAATTTTTACAAAACTTTAAATAAAACTTAAACAAAGGAATGCTAAGTATATTATTTAGTATATTCTGTGGCAAACCTTATTTAAGAAATGGAAACGGAAGCTAAATTCTATTTGCGGGAAGGAAGTTATAGTTTTTTCAACGTTAAAGTTTGTGTGTTGTGTAGGAAGACTTAGAGAGGGATGTAAATTCGAGCTTTTAGGACGGTTTTGTATCAGAAACTTATATAAATGTTGCTAAACCGTCCTCCCTTTCTAGAAAAATAAAAGATTACAAAATATAATGTACCTTATTTTTATTCCAATTTATTTCAATTTTAAACCAATGTATATATTGTATATGAAGTATATTGTGTGTTTTTATAAATGTACAAAATAGATAAAAGACTTTATAGCACTTGCTTTTAACAGAAAGCATACAATACAACAAATGTAACAATTTAAATATATATAAAATATTTATATTGCATAATATACAAACAAAACAATTAAAATATAAAATGTAGGTAGGTATGTAATATAAAAATAGGACGGGACTAGGGTTATGCCAATTTATAACGCCATTTCCGGTATATGCATTAAAATAACGCCGACCTCGTCGACTGAATCTTTAAATCTTAAAAAAAAGGTCATAAATTGGCATCTCTGTAGTCACTTCCATAAAAATAAGCATCTTACGGTAATTTTAATATACAATTAATATGTGTTTTTTATGTTTTAAGCGGTTGTCATACGTTACACAAAAAAATATGGTGAGTTCAATGCGGACAAAAATACCCAACAAAAATTATTAATGTTTCATAAAAACAACTAAGTAAAACGTGAAGCCCATCAAGTTCTTATAACTGGGGTTATGTGGCCAAAAATAATTAATTTTCTACTCTTCAAATTTAACTTGCTTTGAAATATTTATAGTTTGAGTGTTCCTTTTCAATCCGGTTATTTTGAAGCACGCTCCTAGATAAACCCAAGCCTCTAAAGCTTAACCCATACATATTCCTATTGAACTTTGCACATTATTCGTTTTATGATTTCCTTTCTCCACTTTTGAAGATACTCATCGATACAACATAAGTATTATTTCTATAAAAGAACAAATTCTATAGAATGGTAGATAAGAAATTGAGTCTTCGAAATGGGCACACTTCTCAATTTTGTCAAACTGTTAAGAACCAACACTTAAAAAGTATACAATATATATATATAAGGTGCTAGGAAGAAGAAAGTGACATAAAGTACAGAAATAAAACTCTTCCAAAAGTTAAAGCACAAGTCTTTGGACAGGTTAAGCCAACATATGGGACTTCATTTGCAGTAAACTGCACACAAATTTAGACAATGGAAAATAATTACGTTTTCAGGTGCTATTAATTTCAAACATGTAAATTTACTTCACAAACCTTCATCTTCAGAACACATACAGATAATTATCTACAAAATGTTCTTCTTCATACAAGATGCAAATCAAAACCGTCGTGAAATAGTGCTATTTACTCCTTTTCCAATTTGACAAAAAATATTTTTCTTAAAATGATAAAATGAAATTATTCAGTAAAATGAAAAATGTTACCACCTGATATTCTAACACAAGCACACTTAATATCTGATGTGAAAGTTAGGAAGATTTTTCTTAATTAGCTTTCAATTGCCCAAATTAACAGGCTAAATTTTTAGGAGCTGGACAATCAGATAATAGAAACTTGCCCTTATGTCGTCCGAACCTGTCAATTGTTTGTGTTCAAATATTACCAACTTTTATCATTATTGCAAAAATAAAAGCAAATAATATAAGCTCAGGTTCTCTGATACTTTTTTTACTAAATCAAACAATAAGTTATAAACTATGCACTGGGAGAACATGAACTTATCGATGTATCTTCACTATTCCTTCGTTGGAGAATCACTTTTTTTGGATTGGGTATTTCAAGTAACATATATTTTAAAACAAAATGACAAACTTAATTCTTTATAACTTTCGAACTGTGAAGAGAATGGTCCTCAGACTGTTGGTCTTGGTGATCCCAAAAGTCATACCATGGACCATAGGTCTTGGAAAAGCTTTTTCCGTTTTCGGCGTTAAGGTTTGCATTGTTTTCCTTTGTCTTCTTCAGATTCTTTTCTAGCGTCAAATTACTTGATTTTACGAGTCTGGTACGTGGCAAGATTGTCGCTGTTTGACCCATTGATTTCGAGTCCACCATATATGACTCGGAGTTCCTTTTGTGGTGTTCATCATTTTTAGCACTGCTATTGTTAAGTGTACTAGGTTTGCTGCTGTTATTACCAGATGACTTTTTTGGAATAGATCTGAAAGTTTGAAATTCCATTTGCTTCTGGTAGGAGTTCACATGTCTTCGATTCTTGTCATCCTTCCGAACAAGATGGTCATTTATAACGATGCAGTCATATGGGTCAGAACTTGTTGACTTTATGTCAACATCAGATTCCTCGTCTTCACTGGTGTAATATTGCTTGAGAATATCTTGTCGTTTAACAGTTTTCATTACCATTCCAGTTTCTTGGGCAGCAATGTCATCGAAAAAATTATTTACATCACTCATTTTCAATGTTCCATTATCATCGTCATCATCATCATCATTATCTTCACTGTCCTCCGAAGAAGGTTGTTCACGGGGCTTACTTATCATCTTCTGTTGCATAAGTTGCTTTCCATTGCTAGCTTGTTTATTGTTTGCTTTCTTTGAAGACTTTCCATTGCTCAAATTAGTTCCTGATTGGACTTTTTGTTTTTGATGAGTTCTACTGCTGACAGATTGTTGAGCGTTTTCCCTATAATCGTTATTTTGGCCATGTTTCAAACTGTTCATCCGCTCAGCATCTGAAGGGTTTTCAATGTCGATTTCAATTGTCTTCATTATCTTCATTCTTGATTTCGGCATATGCTTTTCCTGAAAGCTCTGGTGTGCATTGTATTTTCTTTGAATAGTGTCTTCATGCATTGGAGTAACTCCGTAGATGTTTTCTTCTTCGAAGTTCTCAACAGTAGAAGAACTTTCTTTTCGTTGTTTGGTCTCGTTGGAAGATATTGATTGGCGGGAAGAATTTTTCCCTAAAAGAACAGATGATCTTGGGGATTTTTCAGATTTCGGCTGAAGTCTTTCCATTGTTTTATCATCGGCTTCAGGTTCTGGAAGTTGGACAAGGTCTCTGTGACGCCATAACGACATTCCCGCTAATACTTCATCGGATTTTCCGAATCTCCAAAAGGACTTCGTTCGTTTTATACCTCCACCTCCATTTAGAATCTCATCATCACTTGCAATGATATTTTCAAAGCTCGTTGACTGTTTAATTGGTCTTCTAAGTATTGTTGACACTTTTTGTTCGTTGTCAGTGCTACTCTTAAAGTTTCTACTCAAAGTCCAGGAGTTAACTTCTCTGGATGACTTGTAGCTAGCATCGTTTCTACGTCTGAGTTGTTATGTGAACATGTTGTGTATATGGGGGGACATGGTTACAAAATGAAAGCATGACATTGACGACGAATGCATAAAAATAAATAAAACAAAACAAATAAAGTTAAAAAAATAAAAATTAAAAAAAAAAACATAAAAAAAGGAACGGAAATGAAATGGAATTGTGTTGTATTATATACTAAACAAAATTATGAATATAAATTAATATAATTATTTAAATTAAAATTGATCTTCTTTAAACTGACCATTTTTTGGGGTTTGTATTAAAAGAACTAATAGGGATTGTTTAAGATTAAATAAAATATAAAAGATATATGCCTAGAGTTTAGATTGTTCTATAAAACAAAACAAAACTAACTGAAGAAAGATCATTAATAAATTAAACAAACAACAGTGGACTCAGATGACTCCCTTGAGGTATTCCGGAATTCATTTAAAATTGACTACATTGTTTCTTTTGAAAAGTAAACTTCTGTTTTAACTATCAAAACCCTTGCTGAGATTAAGAAAATACTTTACAATCTACCTTTGATTTAAAGCAAACTTTGTAAATTCTAGAAAAGCATAAACAAACACAAATATGTTAATATGTCGGGCAATTAAATCTAATAAATTTTACAATACAATTCCAATTTTATTCCACTCAAAAAGCATATTATGGGAAATATGATTTCTTAACCACTTACCTTATGGGAACTCTATTGGAATGTTCTTCATCGGAGTAATCAACCTCTGGCTGTGGTGGGGGTTCGTTTGCAAAACCACTGTCATTACTACTATGCAATGATGTTTTGGCAGTTCCCTCACGTAGGTGCTTCTGGTGGCCATGTGTCATTGGCTGTTTAAGGGTAATACACACATAAATAAATAAAATTGGCTTCAGATCTTCGTTAAGATTAAATAACCTGTGTTGGTGGAGGACCGTTCTGATTCTTATGCTTTCTTCGCTCTATCAAAGGAGGTCCATTAGGTAAACAGAAGCTTTGCGATGAGTTAAGCATTCGACTGGAATTGCTTCCAGATGGCACTGGTGCTGGCAGTGTTGGTGGAGGACCTGGCTTTGGATTTCCTCCTGTGACCCCACGATACTTTAAAGCAAAACAAAATATTAAAATATGATTAACATCATCATTTTACTTTAATTTATTACCTTTTTCTGATTTCTATACATGATGGTATCTCCAAACATCCTGGTTGGTGATGATTCGTCTGCACTATTATTCCTCTTTCGATAAGTAGAGTCACTTTCGGCAGCTGCATCTGCTTGATTTGAAAGGTATTCCTGGTAACCTCTCATACCATTGCGATCAAATTGTACATTCTCATAACTACTATCCCTTTCTCGGTCCCGATCTGGTTTCTTTTCATTTTGTTCGGCATTTGTATAGGCAATAGGGAACCATCCGAACATTTGGGTTCGTAAATTTTCTCCAAATTGCCAGCCCTTGGCCTTAGTACCAACTAAGGCCACTCTGTCTCCTTCAGCAAATGGTAGTTGGTTCTCTCCCGATGGCATGTATGCATATAAGGCCTTAACAACAGGTCTTTGATCCCAATTTTCATTGCCTTGATTAAAAAATGTTTTAATTTAACATACTCAACAAGAATTACATGTATTTTCAATTTTTAAAGATACTCACTAATGTTAGATGCTGAAGCTGTTAGATTAAAGTCTGATTTGGCACGGGGCAGAGAATTTTGGGAATAATTGTGATCATTGAGGGTTCTCATATCACCATAGGGAGCATCTACGCTCCGGGCTTTTTTAAGCATTGACGATCCAGAATGGCTTTCATCTTCTTTAAGTTTTTCCTTTAATTTTATGTTTGTTTTAATAGTTTAACATTCTTAACTTAAGTAAAGTTTTAATTACCATTCGCCGCAAAAAGTTACTATCATAAACTGTAGGGATAACTTCTCTGGAGGAAGCGACTTCTTGCCAGTTATCCAAGTTGTTTTCGATGACACTCTTTCCGTGGGCATAGAAAGCCATCCAATGTTTCGATATTGAACATTGTCTTTCTAATACAAAACCATATCTGCGACGCTCTTGTGTCATTGCCTATACAACAATTAATGTTATCATTTATAAGTTGTATTTTATTTAAGAAAAATAAGGTTTAAGACTTACACTTTTGTAACTTTGTTCACAAAAGTTATCTAGCTTCTTTTTCTGATCATCTAAAAGTTGAAGGCTCTAAAAATTAAGATAAATGTGTTATAAGTAAATTGCTTAGCTTTAAAGACATTCAAATTTCCCTTAATTTTCTGATCTTTAATTTTAAAATTAATATATATTTATTGAGGGTACGTATACTTTTTTTAAGAAAAGTACATGATCAAAATTTTGCAGCATGTCTTAAATTCGGTATTTCAAAACACAGTGAAATTCGAAAAATTGCAATAATTTTCTATTTTAAGAAATCTGCACTTGCATAATAGGCAGAAACAGAAAAATCATTTTAATTATGAAAAAAAAGGGTGAGAAAAAAAAAGATTTTCTTTTGCAACTTATCAACCTGAATTTTTTAATACTGATTTTAGTTTAGCAGTATTTTGACCATAAATTAATTTTTTTTTTCGTTAGAGTTTCGTAATACAGAATTTTTGACTTATGTACATTGTTATAACTCAAACAGGATTTTAATTCCAATCCCTGACATATGAGTAAACCTAAGAATTTTCATTGCGTATTTACCTTGATTTCTTTTTCAGTATTCTCCGGGCTGTTCTTTTTTTTACGTTGCTTTTTCATTGTCGATATAGCCTTTTGATAACTTTCCGTTCGAACCTTATGTTGCTGCATGAATTTCTTTTGTTCATGCTGAACGACTTTTGTATCCTTTTCTAAATTTGTCTCTAATGGCACGAGGAGGTCAACATAGAAAGCCTTAAGCTATGTAAAAAAAATCAAATTTTCAAGATATATTATTAGTTTCTATAGAATTCGGTTGAATAACTTACAATGTTCATCTGTTGATCTTGGATTTCCTTATATACTGTGACAACATTCATTAGTGCTGAACCTTTTTGTTAAAACGAAAGATATTGTGTTAGAGTTGGTGTTTGCTTAAATTTCAATACTGTATTTAAGTATTACTTACCAATATCTCCAGTGCCACTTTGTTGAGCATTCATGGCAATCTTAGCTAACGCCTCATTGAACATTCTTGAAGCAGAAGCAGCACCTATGATGTAAAATGTAATGTTATTCATAATAATAATAAATAATATAACTCAAGTGTCAGTCATATTAAAACAGATTAAATTGAGAAACATACCATGTAAGGCCTTCAAGTACGCTTTGCCGGCAGTTATCAGTTGTCTAGCACCAGGGTTGAATTTCTCCAGAATGTTCTGTAAAAACATAATTTAAAATATTGTACAGTCTTGCAATAACAGATTAGTTATAGAAAACAATTTTTTTTCAATAGCGAGGTAATGCAATTTTTTAAATTCTTCAGTTGCGTCAATCAGTCGCACCTTTTTACGAAAAAATATTATAATTACATTTTTTTGTTTGTGTTAAAAATTTGTTTTTATAGAAAAACAACAACAAACCCAACTGAACAAAATGGCTGGCTAAAGAAGGTTTTTGAAAAATCCTAGCAAATCCAAAAATGCAATCTCTTTCTTCGCAAAACTTGCTACATTTATGAATCTAACAACAATCAATACAGAAGATTGTAAGATGTGCAATTTTATCAAATCAATCCATATTACAAAGCTGCCAATTAGTTGATAACAGCCAAATACTTTTTTAATGAAAAATTGTATCTTTACTGTTCTTTGTTTTCTCTTCCTATTCCCTCTTCAAGAGTTACCAAAGATTTTTTATGGGATTAAAGTCTCGAGAAATTTTTCCTGCTGTTTAATAAAAAAGTATGAAAAGCTGAGGTACGTTCTTTTTCTAACTATTGTAAACAATCGTTAACTATTGTAGTTCCTCAAAGTTAAGATTGTAATGATTTGTAATAATAAAAATCATTACATCGTTCCTAAACGCATTGTTGAAATGTCAAATATGTACATACGATTTCTCAGCTCAGGCGCTGAGTTGAAGGTGTTGAGCTGTCAAAATAAATGATTTTATTGGAAACAAGTAATTACTTTTTGTGGATTGAAAGATAAAATTAACTCAATATCAACTTGTCATTTAAATTAGGCATAGAATTTTTATTATTTTCATTTTATTCCACGATACACAGTAAGCCAATGTTATTCTTTGACTGATATTTTGCGGTCCATCTTTTTGTTTGTTGTATCTGATTGTCCAGCTGCCAAATGTTGCTTCCAATAAAGGGAATTTCATTGGAAATTTGACTGGAAATTTAGCTAAGAAAAATCTCCCTTACTATGAAGTCAATTCCACTTATGTCAAAATGACAGCTAATCATAATTTTTCATTTAAGTAAAAGCTGTACTTTATTACTCTGTGATTTATTTAAAAGAATTTCTTCCCAAATCAGAAAAGTATTAAATAATATTTCTTTAAAATACAAAATACAAAAACAGTAGCTTGCCTGAGGAGTGTTTTACAGACAATAATGTTTTTGGTAGTTTTTGTAGTCGTTTATAAATGATTTTAACAAATCCCAACAATTCGTAACAATGACACTTGAACAATTTCTCAACAAGAAGACTTAACTTTTATATTAAGGGACATTTTTCTTGACTCAACATTCCAAAAAAAAAGTTGACTCGATTGGAAGGCCCTTTTCAGCAAAAATATATTTAATACTTCATTTATCTTCAAGTTCCTTATGTCATTTAAACCTACCCTATTTCATATTCGGCTGGACAATGACACACAATTTTAGGTCCGCTAAAATGTACCATATTTGGACATTTTTTAACGACAGGTCGTAGCAGACATCGTCTTTACTTAATTTAAGGCTTTTTAAGTTTTTAGTACTTTATCCAAAAATAAAGCTTATTCGACAAATTGAACAAAATGAATATCAATTATGTTTTAGAACTAATGCCAAGGTTCTAATTTTACTCGAATTTATTATTTTTGATATTTTTTTTCTACATTACATAATGTCTTTCCAAACAAACACTAATTCTGAAAAGTCAATAAATATTAAATAAGAATAATTCAGGTTCTGCTCTAAAAAAAATGGTATAGTATGAGTTTTCTATGTACATTTATGTATAGCTACGGTTGTGTATATTCTTTCAAAAGTCTGTAATACTATTAAATATAAAAGAAAACATGACAGAGCTAAAAAGCACAGCCATAGAAAACTTTATTCTAGTTTCTTTTTATTCAAAAAGTGTGTTGAATTTTGTTTCTACCTAAGACTATGTAAGTACTAAGTGTGTGAAGTAGGTGGCATTTACCCTATCAGTACACTTTCTGAATATGGAAACACATTAAGTAATTAGAACTGACCACCCTCAATGTAAAAAGAAACCATTCAAAGCTCACCTACCAACAGTTCTATAATATAAGCAAAGAATTAAAAGAATACTAAATCGAAACTTTTATGGATTCCATGCTGTTCTTTATTTTTTAATGTTTTTCGTTTTCTGTTTGCCGTGACAAGGTGTACATTGTAGATAGTTTTGCGAAATGAAAAAAACTAGAAGCCCTTAATACTACCCACTTGGAAAAATGTGTATGTCCACTGTTCGGTTCGATTCGGTATGACAAAAACCAACACAAACTTTTTAAAACTTTGCATGCAAGTGACTTGTAGGCTGATCTAGAGTTTAACCTTCGGTATTTTAACACTTTAGTCACAACTCTCGAATGTAAAGCAAATGACCTCTATCTTTTGAGATCTCTCATCGAGTAGGAACTGGAACTGGGAAATAAAGTTGTATATTAGGTTTCTAAACGAATGTGTATAAACTGTAAGTAAATTAATTGAATTCTTTTATGGGCCTAATCGTATTAACAAGCAGCTCAACATTAAAAAAATGGCAGTTTATCAAAACATAATAGTTAGGTTAGCTACTGGCTGAACAATTCTTAACTCAATTACTTTTTACTACGTTTTTATATACTATATCACAAGGAAAAACCTTAAGGCCTGGGAAGTGTTGGATTTAAATGTCCACCGGCGCGGCGCTACTATTAAATTGTATTAACTATAATGATGTCATAAAAATCAGGTAAAGTATAAGCGATTGTTGGGTATGGTGTATTTTATTAATGAAAAAGATTTTAATGACTATTACAATACCAAGTTACTTATATATGGTAGTCAACATTTATTTTTGCAAAAAGTATGAAAATCCAAAAACGTAAGTACTTTTTGTAAATTTTATAAGTTATCCATCCAATGTCTATGTCTTGTGGTTTAAAAAAAAAAAACTTAATTTTAAAAACCTACTTCGCTCCTCAAAATACTTAAGAACCGAATTAAGTATAACTATCCAGATTTTGTCCATTCTTGATTTTCTTCCCAAAATTTTGTAAACCGATTTGGTTTTTCAAAACAATCGGCATCAAAAGTTGAGAAAATATTACGGCGTCCATATAAGATTCAATGTTACGCAGACAAATTATAAAACACATAGGGCAGGTTCAGACGACATAAGGGCAGGTTCAGACGAAGTAAGGCAACTTGTTAGGATCTGATTGGCCAGCTGCCAAAAAATTACCTTCCAACTTTAATGGAAAGTTGACTGAAAAGTTAGTCAAGAAAAATCTCCCTAACTATCAAGTCAAGTAAACTTCTATCAAAATGACAGTTGATCATATTTTTGCATTCAGCTGAAAGGTGAACTTTACTTGTCAATGATTTATTTATTTTCTGTAAAACTTCATTTAATGCTTTTTGTAAAAGGGTTCCTTGTCAATTTGGAAAAAAAACTAATATTTCTTTACAATATAAATTACAAATCTTGGTAGACTTCTACCTTGCCTCAGGAGTGTTTTGTAGACAATTATTTTGTTGGTAGTTTTTGTACTATAAACTTAAAGTAGAGGTTTGCGAAATAAAGGTGTGAATTTGAAATTTCTTACACTTTGCCTTGGTCAAAATTTACGTTCAAGGAATGAAATCCCTGATGTTGTCTGAACCTGCGCATAGAAAAATATATAGTCCAGGATTTTTTAATTGTAATTTTGGAAGTTTTAATAGAAAAGTGGAAGGGTTTATTATTGATACTTAAGTCTAAGTTCTATGAAACGTTAAGAAACGTTCATTAACTTTAAAGACTAGTTAGGTAAATAATAGTAAAATCTATTTTAAATACTTGACGGAAAAATAGTTATTAATGATATAACTTGATGTTAGGACAAATTAAAAGATACAATTTCTAGTTTTAAGGAGGATCTCCAACTTTTTTTGAGTTATTTAGTGTTGTTTTTGTAAACAATTTTTTTTTCTATTTTATAAGCATAAAAGTCTGCCCAAACCATGTACTCAAATTTCTTAACAAAAGTGGGCTTATACCCGATTTTATAACATTTTTGAAAATTAAGGTGATACGATTGGATTACTTATCCAATAATCTAACTTGAATGTTATTGTGTTGGCTTAAAAATGATTTATTAAATGTAAATACCTGTTCTGCTAAACATTCACTTGAAATTCTGTATTTTGTTTTTCGGCAAAAGGAAATGATCAGTCTAAAATTAGCACAATCTTTGTTATACATTATCTTTCATAAACTTTTTCGAACAGCCAATTTCTCGACAAAGTTCGAATCCATAAAATTTGAACTAATGAAAAATCAAGTTCGAAAGCGTTAGAATTCTAAAATCTTAATTGAATAAGAAGGGAATTAAAACTCGGTAAAGCAATTTTTATATTTCTTCTAAAAGACCTGACTTTTATGTGATATTACATTTTAGAATACATTTGAGACTGGAAGAATTTTGCATGTGCAATGATAATAACTTTTTTTAATCCATTTCGAAAAATTGTAAGTATTGTCGACTTGAATAAATCAAGCTAGGAACTGCTTTTCTTATAAAATAATATTTATATGTATATGTTAAAAAAAGACAATAATACTTTTTTTGTGTCAAGAATTTCATAATAACCATTGACTATGAATTTGCTCAAATAACAGCTATGAACATTATGTATAGAAAAAACGTAAATGCGGCGATTGACATTTTGTAAAAGAGTTTAAACCCGATTTTTAGATAAATTGATAGTCGTTTTGATGATAACCGTCTCTGTCTTGTTAAGAACTTTGTTTTATCAAATTAAAACTAAAGAAATGATATAAAGTGAAGAAATGTTCGAGTTCTTAATATTTTTAAAACTAAACTTCAAAGAAAAACCCAGAAGTTTTAGCTTAAAATTCATTTCATCAATAAATTAGTTTTTTTAATTGGAGAATATTAATTGATTAAGTTTTAAATGTGCAAGGTAGAAGGTTAGAGTAATTAACTCAATCAACTTAAATGGAACATTTATATGAATCGAACGATTCGATCATGTGTTTAAGAAAAATTTTGTCCAGCTAAAGAAAAAAGTGGTTTTATGAACATATAACATTAACTTAACAAAAAGTGAGAATAACTTGAAACTGGTCTCCTGAAAAATGCACACTTGAACCTACATATTAGATTTAATTTTGAAAGTTTTGTACAGGTTTATTTTTTGTACAAATGCTTACATACATATGTACATATGTACGTAATTGATTAAATTAATTATTTGATATTAAGTATTTCTAACTTCAATCAAAATTAATTGAAATATCAAAGTATCATTTTGTTTTTACACTAAGTAAAACCAAGTAATACCCACAGTCCACATTCCAAACCCATAACTAATCCAAATTGATGACATTAAATAGGTTCAAAATCAAGTTTGAAAAACAAAAATTTAAACCATACCAATTCAATAAAATATCCATATTAAAGTATACAACTAACAAATTTAAAAAAATAAAAGTAATACAATAATAATAGATAATACATATATTATTTAAGTATATTTTGTGCACCTTATAGACTCCATCAACTAGTTTTGTAATTTCCTCGGCTTCCATTCTGGATATCTTGTTTTTATTTTTATTTTTATTTTAATCAACCGCGCACAGCTTTTAAGTTGTTGTTTGTTTTATCTTGAAGATATTATTTGATATTTTAAAGTAAATGGGCGAACTGAACCAGTTATGCCTACGTTTCGTTGACCCTTCACTGGAAAAAATGCGATGTATTTGGTTAGTGATATTGAATTTGTTATTATCATTTGGAGGTGGTTGTATCTTTCGATATCATTTTGAGTTCGATATCTGAAAAGAGAAAACAAAAATATATAATGTTAACATGGAACTTTTAAATGAGACATAAGCACAGTGTGAACAATTAAAACAAATACAAATTATAAAACATGTTCTTGCAATTATATGAAACACAGAAAACAAGTAAGTATTCCACTAAATGCTTCGCTTAATTTAATTTAAAAATGTTCGTACATATGTGAAAGTCTTATATGAATATATTGCTAAGTATAGAAAATTTAAATCTTTGTGAGGATTGACAATATCCTAAAACGCAAACGGTGAACATTAAAGTTTTACACCAATGTACGGAAGTAAGTAATAATTTTGAAATTTGTACAAAACAGCGATAAAGCTTTAAAAAAGTCCCGTCAAAGTTGAATTTTGGTGAAGAGCTTAATGTATACGTCCTTGACACTTTCTTACAAGTCTTCTTATTTTGAATCGGGGCCAAAAATTTTATACGGGTGAAGGGGAAGCCAGGAGAGTCATTCCGTAATTTTCAAAACGATAATCGTCAAAACGATTATCATTAACGTCTATAATTTACTTCACATAACTGTATCTCTATCGCTTCGTCAATCGTTTTCAGTACAAGATTGTTCACTTCTCATATACTGTAAATGAAATGTCAAAATGAAAGATAATGCTCTATAAATCGAAAATGGACAGGTTCCGTAAACATAAGGGACTTCATTTGCAGTCAACTTTATTCTTTGAACGTAAATTTTGACCGAGGCAAGTAGTTAGTTTTCAAGTGTCATGAATTTCAAATTCAGAACTTTTCTTCACAAATCTCTACTTTAAGTTTATAGTACAAAAAGTACCAACAAAATTACTGTCTTCAAAATACTCCTCAGGCAAGCTACACCTGCAAGTCCACCACGATTTGTATTTTGTATTTTTTGAGAAATATTAGTTATTTCTTTTCCTAGTTGCGAAGGAATTCTTTTACAGAAAGCCTTAAAAAAGTTTTGCAGAAAATAAATAAATCATATAGTAATAAAGTTCAGCTTTCAGTTGAATGAAAAAACATTTTAAACTGTCATTTTGGTAAAAGTAGACTTGACTTGATAGTTAGCGAAATTTATCTTGGCTAACTTTACAGTGAAATTTCTTTTATAGTTGCCTTAATTGGAAACTTGTTACTTTTTATGGGAAATTGTGAAAATTTGCAAGAAATTTCTTGTTACCAAACATAACTATTTTGTGTTTTTATATTTATATAAAATTTTAGTATTTTATGTAATTTATTTAGTAAATTAATAAATCAAATTACAATATAAATACATAAGTCAATAACGCAATATTACGTATTGAATATTTTTTTTATAAAACCATTGCTTTGTTTCCGACTTCCAATAGAAAGACTCCGTTTTATACATTTACGAGTATTTGCTTCCAAAATATATATTTGTTGTTTTCGAAATTATTTATGATAATGTGTTTTGTGCAAAACCGAGTCAAAAATCGTTGCCTGTCAACCATTGTTACTCTTTGTCACCCAAAGTCTCAATAGTTTTAGCAAATCTTAGTATTGAAGGTATAATCGTATATGCAGAACGACAACCGTCTTGCAAGTTTATTGTTTCCAGTATCTTTAAAAAAGCTTCTGTTAAAACTCAAAAATGATATCGTCTGACGAAAATCGTTTTACAGAATAACCCCCCAATATAATTTCGTGCAAGTTACTTGAAAACTGTAGGTTTTGAAAAGTGATGGAAGGTACGAATTTTAGCCAATGTAATACTACACTTTTTGTTCATAAAGTTGATAGATTCTAAGAAAAACGGTCACAAATGTAAAGTGGTACTACATTTAGTCAACAAACCAAATCATATTTATGGTTATGATTTCTTTTCTGCTGAGTAATGTTTAAAAAAATATTGTTTGCTATAAAAACAAGTTTCAAAGTTGTACGACAAAGGAAACACCGCCATTTTGAAAACAAATATTTTGTATTATAACTCCCAAGAAGTTAATTTTCTCACAAAATAATCTAAGAACAACCAGCAGATAGAATAATGACATTTTAAAGACGTGTGTAATTCAATTATCTTTTTAATTTATAATATTATCTTCATCTCAGGTGGAGATTCCACAGAAAAAGCCTAAATCTTCCTACCCATCTTGACGAAATAATGAACAATGTGCATTGCGTAAGATTTAAAAAAAAATTACTTAGAAAGGTTCAGATTCAATTTTTCTAACCAATCGATATCGGCTGATTTGCTAAGTACAAAGTTGATGATTTAAACTATGGATTCCTTTATACGAAATTTGGTTCACAAAATTGGAATCGAAATGATACAAAACCGGAATAATCATCGATCACAAATGACCCAATGTTAACAAATTAGCTCCTTTTGGGTATTTCCATTCAATCAATGTATTCCACAGAAATCGGTTAATTTTGTTTATTTCTTGTATCTTTCTGATTAAATTAATTTAAGGCATTAAGTAAAGTAAATGAACTTAATTTCATAAAGAACAAATCAAAACAAATTTTAAACTATGTATAAATATCCAACTGTATATGATTTAAATTGTTATTCGTTTGAATATGAATACAAATTTAGAGAAATTGATTAAATTCCGGATTCCACGTTGCATTTTCGAGTAATTTTTATATTTCAAAAGAGTTTCTCTTAACAGAATTTACAAAACATTCCTAAAAAGCTATTTATATACAATTAACGATAATTTATACTTAAGAACGATCTAGACACTCTCGGATATTATCATTTTTATTATTAAATTTGGTATTTAATCAATGCAAATTTATTCGCAGTGTGATTGTTTCTTAACTCGGTTGTAACTTTTCCGTATAGCTTCTTATTACATATAGTTAAGTTTGCTTTGATGTGATCGTGCTTGATGAGTCTACCTAATGCGGACATAGTGCCATGCTGCTGTGCCATTACAGGCTTACATACAAAACAATACTTTACAGCCAAGAAACTTACTCTAGGTAAACATATAGGTAAGATACAATAACAAGGTAGAGTATTTTATCGTTTTGTAGTAAGGGAGGTTGTGTTGATTATTCTATGAGACTTCTTCAAATCACTTGCACTCTTGATTAATAATCTAATCACATTTCCAAATAAGCTCAAAATTAAATTCAAGAAAATGTTTGTCTTTTAATTCTGTACGCTTGAAGATGTAAATAAAATCTTTAAAAACAATAATAACTGGTAAAGCTTGTACATTGTAGTACAATTTAAAACAAAACAAAAAAACTATTAAAAAGTTTGTAACACAACTCTCAGGGCTATGAGGTGTCATATTAAAAAGGCGAGGTGAATTATTTTTAACAATGCTGTTGGTTGAGAATTTCGAAAGAGTTTGTGTTCATTTTGCAAGAGATTTTCTTGACTCATTTTGTCGCTTGGTTGCCCAATCACCTCTTGACTTTTTTCAATCCTGGTTTCAGAGTAAAATATTTTAAATTATTTTATTTTTCTGTGAAATAGAATTTACTAAGTGCATGACTGCAAATGTTGTAGATAAACTAGCTCTAAAGATTTTCGGCGTACTTTTTAGCAAATAGAAAAACTTAAATACCTTAAAAGGATTGCGATATACAGCTATGGCCAAAATAATAGGGGCGTTTCTTACATTTCACTTTAACTATTAATTATATTAAAGTTAGAAAGTTGTCAAACTATTGAATGACAAATTTTTGTTGTAACGTAAACAATAATATTGCTTTAAAAATAGGTATTAGTAGGAATTTTATTATAATTAATTTTGGGATTTCATCTACCTTTTTCTAAATATGAGATATTCATATCACAAGGTGCTGCGCAACACTGAACTAAAAAACGTATTTAAATTATTTCAGTACTGCATAGTAGGATCGTATCCAATATCCATAAGTTACAAGGTAATGATCAATGATCAATTTTCTGCAAGGCGTCTGTTATTTTTTGTTTTTGTTATTGTTAACTATTTTTATCGTTAACTGTTGACTTTTCTAAACTTTGAGATTGTTATAATATGTATCAGTTGACAAATCAGCTCTGGAGATGAGTTAAAAGCTTTCAACTGTTAAAGTAAATAATTTGCTTGTAAACAAACAAATGTTTTTTTTCGGTTGAGAGGAAAAAAAGTAATTTGCATCTTAATCGAAACACAAAAAGTAAGTATGCAATAAACCAATTATTTTCATAGATTCCTTTATTTGCTTTTTATCCTTCAGGGTAGGTTTAAGGGAAGGTTTCTGAAGCAAGATTAGAACAACTTCAGATGTCATGTCGCAGAAAACAGAGTAAGATATCAGTTTAAAATTACTTTTAGAGAAATCTTTGTATGCCATCAAGAAGTATTCAGCACAAAAGATTGTCACGCAAATCAGATCTTGGATGACCGTGATCCCAACTTTAATTATGGAAAGATTTATAAAGAAAAAGTCGTACATTTGCATACATATGTATACAAAGTATGTTGACTATAACAATAGAATGTTGCCTCTACAACAACATGCCCCACACGGTTGCCAATTGAAAAAAAAAATTAGCATGACCAAAGCTGATAATAAAAATGACCAATCGTACCAAAAAAGAACCAAAATAATTATTGTCCGCAACGGTTTTTAACTTCTAATAGGAATAAGTTGTGAATTGATTGCGTGTGTAATCAATGATCGTGCATTTGTTATGGGGTGCATTCAATTAAAAACATTTATGTACCGTTTATAAATGAAAAGTAGTTGCATTTTATTTTTGAAATTAGAGTCGTGTTTTTTTTCAATTTCTTAAAAAAGGGACCAAATGTAGTAAGAAATGACCCTTCGAGCAAGTAAAAAAACTATAAGCAAATTTGGTCGTAATCGACCAAACTGGCAACCATGACCCAGGTTGCGGTTTCCGCAGTTTAACGGTCCCAAGTATAATGTAATATTAATAAAGCTCTGATTTCAAAGGAACACAATTTATTTTTTAAACTGCACTGAAATTTTCAATAACCGGAACTGAATCTCCCTGAGGACAATTAAATTAAGCAGTCTTCTAACAAACCCAAACTGCCAAGGATTGTCACTGAAACGTGGCATTAGCTCCTCAATAAAAATTAAATTATTAAATCAATTAATATTCTATCAACAAATAAAATCAATTGATTGAAACACTGTATTAGTATTTGTCTAGACATTTTCTAAAATCTTGGTTATAAATTAAGAAAAATTAACGCAATATTAACAATTTAAATTAAATTGTTAAAATTTATATTTGTTGTGTTGAGAACATAGTTACCAAAAATGTATTTGTGTTCCGACGATTTTGCCCATAGCTGTACATATTTCCTCAAATTCAATCTTATTCTATTAATTTTCTAAGATCCAATAATTAGCTTACATCATTATAGAGTTCATCTTATACCAATATGTGTGTTAATATATTATTTCATACATATCTACATTACCTTCAATATATAAATAAACGGGAATATGAGGTTTCTAATATCCTCTCTTGAAATTGCATCAAAACGAGGTAAGCTGATACAAGTTTTACACCTGACTTTAAATTCCTTCCACTTTTCATCACCACCAGACCTCTGTTTTATCCATCATCTGTTTGTTATTTGTCATATCTGCTTACAATTACAATATCCAATGTACACCTTTGAACATTATTATATTGCTTCCAAGGTTAACGTGATATATCTCAATGAATGATTATTATTTTCACACAATCATTTTCATCTCATTGAGGTCGCTTTTGCTGTATAGACTTGTATACCTTACCTACCTACAAGTTAGTGTTATATGAAAATGCGTAGATTTATAGTTATAAACATTATAAGACATTCTTGTGTTTGCCAATGTATACTAACAAAAATATGTACATATTTAAATATTTGTACTTTATTTGAATTTAATTAGAGTTTTATAGTCACAGAAGTCCCCTTCTATATACATATATCAATTGACTCTAGAATATAGACTTTGTTGGTAGTAAAGTAAATATTATGTTTACCAAAATTCTTACTTATTGATTGTATATGAATGTTGAAAGAAGAGTTTCAAAATTCACAGATTTCATAATTTAATTTTAAATGATTTCATACGTAGGCTAAAGATGTTAACACTTTAAAGTAATTACAAATCAAAAATTTAGATCAGTGTTTTTTCCTTGACGGTTTATTTAGGGCGTAGAAAAAAGTTATTTGTTTTAAATCTTTGAAGAAAAATAACTAATCAACTTAAATTGCACATAAATTAGGCACATACAAAAGTAAGCGACATCAGAAAACCAAATTGATGTGATCTGAAACATATAGACGCTTGCTGCATATTAAGCAGCTATAACCTCGTTAAAGTAAAAGATAATAAGTGTATTTTTATTCATTCTTTAATTTAACATTCAAATTAAAAAGATATTTGTTAAAAAATACTGATATCTGTTGTTTCTTCGCGCAGGATTATTACTTCGAATAGCTTTTTGTCTTTTCCAAAGCCATAGTTGTATTTATACTAAGATTTATTAATTGTTTCTTTGGTTAGTTTGTAAAGGTGTACGTCTAAGGACTGCTCCTGCACACACGAAATGACAAGTTCAAGCTAGATACTTATATGCTAAGTTCGATATTTGTAACTAACAAATTAACATAAGATACAAAGTGTAATTTTAAAAATTTATTTATAGCTCACTTCTCTAAGAATAATTCATGAAAAGTGCTTTTCTAAATTAAGCGTTTATATTTGGCATTAAAACTGTAGGTCCCCTCCATCCCTGAAATAACTCGCACACAGCCACAGGAATGGTCGAGACCAAGTCATTAGGCCCTTATTCTCTACGGAGGGTCTTTTGAGCCACCTAATTTATTTTTTATATTTCGGAAATAAAAGCTGGCACAAAAAAAATAGATAAATATTGTTCCTTCCCTTTTTATAGAAATTATCATTCATGGCAGAAAGTGTTCCTACTTAGTTGCCACTTGTCGTTATATTTCTTTCAATTATATGTCTTATATAAATATTACTGTAAGGTTTTATTTAAATTTAATCTAGTCTATAGCTATCAATCGTTTTCATCATTGAAACCGATCATTGGAATTTAATAAGTTCGTTATGCCTATCATTGCATCAATTTTTTCCCAATTGGAACCATTCATTTGGGGTTAGAGTTGATCATTGAAACTAAAACTGATATGTGTTAATACAAATAGAATGGAACGACTTCAGTGGAACGATTGTATTCCGTATTATGAAATATAATATCCGCTTTTAATTGAAAAATATTTCATCATTGACAGAGTAACAGTTGTAAAATTAAAATTAAAGTTCTTTTTTAGTAAAACAAATCTATACAACTCATAAGCTTTATTTGAACTCCAAACACAACAAATTTGACTCGAATATACATACATACATACATATGTAATCGTTTTTGAATCTCGAAACAAAATGTTCAATGATGGAAACCAATGATATCTATAAATCTTAGAAGGAAAATGAAATTAATAAATAATGATCCATAAAATCATTAAATACCTTCACATATTTTCTATTACAAACGAAAGTACCAATTTAACTAAATTTAAATCTTCTCAAAGACAATTAATTTTATCAGCGGTTAATTTACGACAATTTGCAAAGCATTGACTTTCACATTTTCTTGGCATCAACCAAATTGACTTTCTTCCTGAAACTTCAATCTGAAAACATATTTCCGTTTATTCCATGACGCATGGAAGGTATAGGCAAGGCGTATCGACAAAGTAATGAAATTGCCGCCAGTAAAAGTTGAAAAGTTGTTAAACTTGTACATAAACGTGTTTTATATTATCTCCATATAAATGCTCAAAGATGGTAATGTCCCAGAGGACGATAATAAATTATGTCGATGGTATAGACTAGAGGTAAACATATACACATAGCTTATAAAAATTCGAATAACAAGAAATTTGAACTTTAACTATTACATCACAGCAGACATAATATATAGAAAAAGTTCAATGAACACTTAAATATTTTGATTTTTTTTATCGATCAAAATTTTTAACTCACTTTTCAGTTTATCTTTCCAATAATTCTGATACGCAACAGATTTTGAGTGAATTAAATTAAATAATCTTAAGAATAGCAACATACAAATTGCAGTCATTGCGATGGAAAATAATATATTTTTATTTTCAGACCACAAAACCAACGTGACGTTACTACTAAAACCTAAGTCACATTATTTGCGTCGCTGGCTGGCTGTAAGCGTGTAGAGGAAAGCCAGTAATGGCATTTTTAAATGTTGAAGTCATTGTTATTCTCACGAGCAGCACTGTGCAGCTTAGCAGCCCAAGTCTAGGTAATTTTATCTCAAAGATTTCAAAGAATTTGACCATGAGCTCAACACAACAATATACAATATTGTTACCAGCTTGAGTTAAGTCTAAAAGGCAGCTATTGTGTGCTTATTACAGTGAGGAGATTATGTTCTGCGGGGCCTTGATGCAAACATTTTCTCAGGGCTCCTTGTTCTTACAATTTCTTAGGCATTAATTTTGTATCGACGGCAAGAATTTTGTTTATATTCTTTCCCAAATTTTTAACGTGTTTTCTACTAAATGGTCACTATTTCACAGTTTTTCTGTGTTATAGAAAAAAATAAAAAAAAATGTTTCTTAAAGTGCCCTTATTAGATTCAATTCCGTTTCTAATTATCTTAATTTTGTAATAGAAAGTAGTTCTTTTATTTTTCACATCCCGATTTATTATTTAATGTGCTACTAATTTGTAAAAGGAGACAAAAATTAACGATTAACAACATTTTTTTCGGGTTGGGTTCTTTTTGGTCAACCAAAGTCAGCGGGATTTTCGGGATTTGGCGGGATTTTAGAAGACGAAATTTAATTTAAAAAAAACAGGACAGGGATTTTTGTAAAGCAAGCTTTTGAAAAAGGGGATTCCGATACGAAACAATTTATTTCAATAGTGCTCCATTGAAATAGCAGTGTTGGTCAGGTTAGTAAATAATTCGCTTAACAATATGAAAATTCTATTTCTTTGTACTCCATAAAGCATGTTAATAAGAGTTGTGAGAATTAAAGTTAGAAATCTTAATTCAAAAGCATAATTTTTGATTATACTCACAGAACTGTAACCCATGAGTAAGATTCTTCTTCCTTTCAATAGAATACAATTCTACATACTTATTCAACTGATCGAAGTTTGAAGAATTGCGAATAATTGTTGTATTGAGTTGCAATAAAATATAATTCTATATATACTCAACCAAACTGTGTATTTACTCTAGGAGTTAAAGTTTTTCAAGTATTTCCAAACTTAAAAGTGGCCTGAAGCGAAAAAAATCCGCCACACTAATTTCTTGATGAACCCAGTGGCAAACCTTGTCCAGGGCTCTGGGGCCTCACGCCTCACTCTCTTGTTTGTACGATACTGCCTATTGTTGATGCTAACCTAATGTTGTTTTGTTTTGTATTTATTTTTTAATTCTTCAGTATAGACTATTAAGTACTTATGGAATGGAATATCATGACGAAAGTAGAAATAATTTTTATAAAATTATAATAATTTTCTTGGACTTGTTTCTTAATTTAACCGTGTACACAATTCAAAAAGCACTTTTATGCTATCATACAAAACCACACCTTATTGTTGCATATTATGAAGGTATGTTCATTTATTTGTTAAGTCAAGATATTTTCAAGTCAACATCAACACGTAGAATATCTACTGGCTTTATGGTTTTTAATACACTTTCTATCAAGATCTTATTATTTTTGTTTCCATTATTCGTATGTTTTTTATTACCTACCTGCAAAGGAAGAAAAAATGCAGAAGTAGGTACTCGTACATATATAAACTTCGTATATATACTTTTGTACCTAAGCAAACTATTGCACGTAGATAGATTTTAGTTTATGATTTCGCTGCGCAGATCATGGCAGCAATTCTGAAAACAAGTAATGTGACTTGATCTCGTTAAGGTAACTTAAAGCTTGCTTCAATTTTTAAATTAGTTTGTTTCGTTTAAGCCTGGACAACAAAAGTAATGCTGTTAAGTTACGGCTACGAGAAAGCAAAGAAGTATGAACATTTTACATTACATGAATGAAATCAAAAACGTTTATAAAACTACACAGTTAAGTTTATGTTTATTTTGTTGATTATCATCATTGAAAGGTATAAATATTTTCCAGATTTAATTCTTCGTTTTGTACATGCTCAACTGTTTAATATCTCAACTTATTTAATCACATTTTGATGTAAATAAGTTTGATAATCTACAAAACAAAGCTCCAGAAATAGACTTTCTATCAAGAAATATTCAGGTACAGTTTTTGGCAATTTACAAAAGAAAGCCATTAAGACCATTCAAATTTAACTTGCCTTAAATACATGAATAATTAACCAATTTTTTGCGTGTGTTGCTTTGATATTTAAGATTGATCTTAAAGATGAAGTTGGAATTCTACTTCAAAAAAAATCAAAATTGATTATAAAATTTCTACAACTCAGAAATTGTATTATCTTAATTACATCGCAAATAGCAATGTCAATTAAATTAAATACAAATAAAAACAAAGACTAAAGTTATTATAAGCAAAGTTTTGACCACAAAAAGTTGGATATATGCCCAAAAAGTACGTGTATTGCATATAAAAGTGATTCTTTTTGTCACGTATTGAAAAACATTAAACTTAATGTCCGCATTGTGCTTTGAAAAAAACTTGCAGTAATCAATTTTAGTTTTCATAGAAAACGTCTGACTGTCACTGGCCGCTGCGGGCCCCAAATGAAAACTTTAGTTTTCAGGTCCACCTGAGTCGAAAAACTAAAGACATATTTTTTTCTCTTTTAGTTCCTTTTTGATTTTCAAGAAGTGTATTGTTTTCACAGAAGCGCGAGTATTTCGGTTGAACTGTTTAAGGGGAGGAATGCATCTAGCTATTTCTTTAGAGCATAAACCATTAAAATAACGGTAAAAGAGGTCGAGACAAGAAACATTTCGACGATGTTCAAGTGACGTAAATGATCTTATGATGGTAATATCACCAATCAATCTAAATGCTCTACGTTCAATACTATCCAAGAGGCTTAAGTAAGTTGCAGGAGCACCAGCCCAGATATGAAAGTTATACTAAAGCTTTGTTCGCATATAAGTCTTGTAAATAACAGCCGGATCAGAGGAGGATCGCTTTAACGATTCAAGACATCATTGCGTTTTCGAAGCATTAAATTCCACGCGTTTTCTTATTCCCCATTGTACAATGCTGTTTAGGTCGGAATTTAATGAGTTTATCATATTATGTCGTTGCAGTTCCGCATCCGAAGAAGAGGGGTGTGAATCTGAAAACGAATATTAAAAGCTAAGAGTACAAACAATGTATTCGAATAGATGTTGCAGACAGGAGATCATTAATAAAAATGAGAAAAAGTGTTGGAGATAAAACAGAGCCCTGGGGCACACCAGCATTTATTTTGTGGTTTTCAGACTTGAAACCATCCAATACAACTTGTATTGAACGATTCGAAAGGTAATTACTAATCCAATAAAGGAGGGATTCATGAAAACCGAAATATAACTGTCGTATCGAAACGAAACAAAGCTTAAGAAAATCTCTGCCCTTAAACTTGATGTATCTCATAACTTGGGTTTTCAAACTCGCAATTGGAATGTTTTTTAACTACATTAGTTTATTCCAAAAAATGTGCTAACTAGAACAATTTTAGCCTTAAACGAAAGTGTTTCGTTTATGTTATTTGAAAATAACCATAAAATACTGAGAGCCATCGATGATGGTTGTGTATAGAAGTAAAACAAATTATTATCAATCGGACGAATTTGATGGATTTCCATAATCACCATACCAACTATCAACTTCACTTTCTCATCATAACCACTCTGATGATCTTAGTATCGCATGGTATAATAAATAAGTACCTACTTTTTAGTGATTACAGAAATTGTAAATGCAGCTGACGTTGATGTTCAATCGTGTGAATGAAAGATTTAAACCTATCTTAAAGCAACAACCATATATTCATGTTTTGAAGCTGCTCCCCATTCTCCCTCCGTCAACTTTCTATTTTCTGCAACCACTAAACTTTGCATACACGTTTTGTGACCTCTTGCCATCATGCATTTCGTTTTTTTTTTACCATTTATCTATACAAAAATTATTGGTACCGAACGCCAACGTACCGTGGATTAATGGAGAGGAAAATTTTAAATTTGAGTCCATTACATTATATTCCTAAGACCCATGGCACCCGAATGGAACAGAATTTTCTAAAAAAAAAATGAAAGAGATAATTAAAGCAAAAAAAGTGCCCCTTGTCAAAAATTTAACAAACATCTACGAAATATTATATTTATAGAAATAAATCCAATAAATAAGTGAAGGTGTTTACCTCATTAACTTAAAATTAAATAAAAGAAGTAATTTGAAGATTTAGTACGGTTTGAATACTAGACATGTTAATTCGTTAATTAAAAAAGTACCGTTGAATACAATTTTAACAATTTTATGATTTATTAATAAGTTAAAAAATTTAAGTCACCTTAAAATTAGGAACAATTCAATCCTAATGCTAATGTAACCATCTTATTATTCATATAGATTTGAGGATTTATTTATAATTAAAATAAAAAAAATATGAAAACTGACTCAATTTTATACAAAATTGATCTAGAGTCTCATCTTTAATGATTTAGGCATACAAAAAACTTTTCTTTTCAATTTTTGTCTGATTTCCATGAACTTTAGAAACAACGCATTAAAATTAAAGTTACTTTGTAAAAGAACAAGCTTTTTGTATTTTGGAAAAACTGTCGAATCGAAACGAAAAAAATCTTCCCCTCAAAGCAAAAAGACATAAGTCAAAACTTTTTTTTTATTTAAAAATCGGTCTATGTGTTAAGTTATAGAAATAATTTACGTATCGGAATTGACTTTAAAAACAAATATGTCTGTCTAGAAGAAATTTAATAAAAAGCTCAATGTCAGGTTAAAGGTTTAATGTGAGTTTTATTTAAAAAATGTTGTCTTATAACGATTTGCTTCTGGGTTACGAAATTACATTTAAAAAGTGTATGTTTCAGTTTGTATTGTTCATGCAAATGTGCTTTTTCAAAGTCAATACTGTAACTTATTCTCTCAAAGTTGATCCGAACTCTTCGCAAAAAAGTAAAGTTTATTTAGGCAAATAAACTAATTTTTGCATTGATTTGAATGAACAATATTTTAATACTAAAATCAATATTGTTACATCTTATTACAGAAGTTTTTTTGAAACAAGTTTTTTTTAATATTATACATATTTATAAATTAATTATTATTTTTGAGAGTTAACTAAATTTAAATTTTTAAAATAAAACAAAACACTCACTTTCTTCTGCTATTTTTTCTTATAGTTTGTTTTATTAACTTCCCATAGGAAGTTATTGTAATGGGTTCGATTTGTCAAATTGGAAATGTTGACATTTCTCGACGTTTCAAGTCCCTATAGACGAAATAAAAGATTTTTAACAAGATGTCTGTGCGTGCGTGTGTACGTATGTACGTTCGTACGTCGTCCGTACGTCTGTACGTATATACGTTTGCGACGTTTTTTTCGTCGTCAATAGCTCAAGAACCAGAAGAGATATCGACTTCAAATAAAATTGCGTGGTTGGTTTTTTTATAGCAGTTTAAAAAAAAGATGAAAATGTTGGTTAACCCTAAATATCTCACGAACCAATGACTTCATAAAAAATAAAAACCTAAAAAAAACATTACTCAAACTTGGTCAACATTTAATTTCGTACCCCATATTTTTTTCAAAACTTTCAGATGTTGGCCTTAAACTACTTTTAACTTTAAAAAAATATTGTTGTCAACATTCAGTACAATTTTGAGAAAAATCTAATTGACAGTTTTTTTTTACAAAGATTAAGAAAATAAAAAAAAAAATACTAAAACTTGGTAAAAAATTCCTTTCGACTCAAATAGCTTTTCAACAATTTAAAATATTGTCTTCAAACTTTTTTTTATTTCACAGAAAATATTGTTTTCGATACTCAATACCTAGTATTTTGTTTCATAAAAATATAAAATCTACAAAAAATAGTACGCAAATTTGGTAAAAATTGATGTTCGGTTCTTGATATCTCTCAAACTAATTTCATTCATCCAATTTGTAAATATTTAAGAAATGCTACTAAAATAAGTTTTCGACTAAAAATCTTAACGAAACTAGATTTTTAAACTAAACTATTTCTTTATATGAAAAATATTGTGGATACTTTTAATTTTTTTAAGAATAATTCAATTGACAACTTTTTTACCCAACACATAAAACTAAAAACTTTTAAGCAAGACAAATCGACAGACGGGATGAGAAGTTATCAGTGTGGGTCGCAACCCAGCCTTTTTTTAGTAACTTTATAATTATTGTAATTGATACAAAAAATAAGCTTAGGTAAAATATTTAAAATTTTAATTTTTAAAACATATACCTACTTAACATTTATCCATTTATTTGTCAATTTATTTTACTACTTAAAACATAAATCAGTAGTTGAAACTATGCAAAATTCCATTGGAAAAAAAAAACAATTACCCAGGTATTTAAAAGCCAATTAAAAGTTGAAGTGATGTAACACTTTTAAGAAGAAATGTTAATAATGTTGAAAATAGATGCATTATTTGATTTTCTAAACATTTAAATTTAAAACAAAACACTTTATGATCACTACATTTGCAAAATTAAAATAAATACTATCAATAGCCCCATAAACCGTTTGAAGTACGGCATCTGGCATCATTAACTTTTATTTGCATACATTTTGAAAAGATTTGTATTTTAAAAACATTTTCCAGTTATTTAGATAGAGGTTTGTAGACCTCATTTGGGGACAAAAACCGAAATTCGGAACATAACTGTTATAAATTATGCAAACAAAATTCTAGGAATATTTGTATAAATTAAACAAAATTTACATAAATATAATATTTGTTTTAATCTTTCATGGCTCACCTTTGTAACTTTTAGTTTGTTTAATCAAGTTAAAGTTTAAATGCAAAAATATCCTTAGTTAATCCAACAAAATTGATTTCGAAGACTCACTCAATCGCATAATGTACATCTAAAGAAAAACACAATATTAAATTTTCACAATTAAAACATTTAAAAATAAACACAATGAACATAACATATTATGAACAATTTTTTGTATACACGTTACAAATTTTTATATTTCGGTTTATATGTAGATGAAAAATGTAAAACAAAAATATCTAATTCCTCTTACTTTTTAAAGTAAGCTTTCGTTTTAAAAATTGTTAAGAAAAAAAACACTTAATTTTTTAGCATGAAAACGCGTCGTGGGGCGGAGGAGGTACATAGGTAGGTAGGTTGGTACTTTTCATCAGTTAACAAAACAAAAACACAAGAAACTTACAAAAACGTTGATCTCAAGCTCAACATGCATTCCAAGACGCGAAAACGAACGAAAAACCTGTCCCGTTACGGTCAAATCAATGGAAATCTTTTTTTTTACTAGCTATTTAGTTATTTTATATTCACTTGTTGTTGTTGCTGTTGTTTATTAAGTTAAGTTTTTGGTCAATTCTTGTAGACTTTACGCGCGGACAAATAAAAATTTTGTATTCACGTGTGACTTCTCCGTAAGCTAACTCACAACTGAGTCTTGTCTTGAAACTTAAAAGAGAGCCTCACAATATCTTGAGTACCATACCAGTGCCAGTACCACTGCCAGTACCGAACAAACCAACCTGCAAACTACCAACAACGGCTACGGCAGCAAGCAGCAGATAGAAGGTAATAATAACACACCTAGGAGCCACCACCAACGTCTCTGACTTAAAAATGTATCCAACCTGTATCATGCAGCAATGTATCTACGGCTTCGGCTATGCCTATGACAATCGTGTGTGCCTATCTAGCTTTTGTATACTACTTTCGCTTTCGTGGAAATGGTTAGAGCTTTTTTTCTATGGAATAAGGTATGTTCATATGTAATTAAAGTTTCAATTTTCTTGAGTAATTTAATAAAGAATCAGTAAAATATATAAACCAATAGATTCGTATTATTAATTAGGTAAACACTTAACAATATTACTTAGATGCAACTATCTATAACCAATTCATCGATATTCCTTTTCAGTAGGTGGAATATTTCTTAACTTAAATTCCAAAATTTAATTAGCAGAAGAGATCGCTTAGTTTTTGCTAAAAAAAACTCGTATAAACTGGCAAAATAAGCTTTAATGTTAACCTCACACATGACCTCATACCAATACGATTCTTGTCAAATAGTTATTCAATTGTTGGATGCTGAACCTTTTTTAAAAAGAACTACTCACTTGGTAACGACCTCCGAAAAAACTATAATTTCTGTCCTAATTCATTTATTTCTGTCTTAATCTTTAACCACCTACCAACTATTGCGGTCTCTGAGACTGCTTACTGCCAAGATTTAAGGCTTACAGCGTTAATGTAACTTAAAAAGTGAATTTATGTTAACCATCAACTTAAGTAACATTTCAAAACACGGATGAACTCAGTCATAGGAAGCACACCTTTAAGAATATTTGAATTTGAAAATTTTACGCGGTTAAGAAATGTGTTCTTTTATTTAAGACTTTTTTTGTATGTAAGTAATGTTAAATATTTTAAACTACCAGCTCCTGTATGTGTATGTTTTTTTTTAATCGGCTCAGAATTAGCCGGTTTCATAGATGTCATCATGTTTCACAGATGTCGTCATATCAGGTTCCCGAAAATTTTGTTACGCTACAAATTGGAACAAATTTACATTTTAAGAACCGAATGATATCAAAAAAAAATCATTATTGCACAAATATGTTAAGTTTAAATTTTCATTTGTTTCAAGATATGAAAAAATAAATAATTATTCTTTATTCATCTTCCGATTTGATTTGTTCGCAGTGTAAAAGGGATT